>NC_079906.1:16899909-17202409 GCF_024868665.1 Triplophysa rosa | reverse complement strand
AAAAACTATAATAAAATCTATAACAAGATATGGTGTAAAATAATTTGGATTTTTTTTATCTACAATGTACTGAATTATGCATTTCTTTACTTATAAAAATCTACACAACAGTACAAAGAATCTAAAAAGATCATTTGTTTTGGAGTGCTGAAATTGTTACAGCATTAAAGATATTATAAATTTTCCCAGCAGCAAAAATATTGAAAATTGAGAAATAATGAGAGAAAATACCACATGAAAAATACAGAGAACACTATGAGCTTCTGTGAGAGTACATGTATAATCTTGACCCATATTTAGAAAAAATGTGATATTTTCTATTTTTAATTGCTGGTCTGTAGTAAATTTTATAACATAGTGACATAGTGTTTCTTTGTGACTTGAATTTATGGTCCAGCTAGTTGGGACAGCAGAGATGGAAACCAACTTGACAGAACTATCAAAGTGAAAAACTAAACAGCGAAACTGGAAACAGAGTTGATTCAGAATGGAGAGAAGAAAAAGTATGCAGGAAATCTTATTGTGAGAAAGTGACAAATCATATACCAACAAAAGATCAGATTTGGAAATGTGAAATCAGACTTTAGATAAAGATGGCAGAACAAAAAGCTTTGCCAAGACAGGAAAATTAGGCGGTGCTGAATATTAAAATTGGAATAAACAGACTATTACTTACTGGCTCTTGTACTCTTGTGTGGTCCGTGTAATCAATGAGCGATTGGTTGAAAACAAGACATTAGTGCTTTTGAGAACAAGGACAAAACAAGCCAAGCATCACAGCCCAAATCTAGATCAATACAACTTCAGCTTGGGTTTTAGTACACAGGTATTTCAATCAATTGTTAATCAAATAAAGGGACAGATCACTCAATAAAAGAAGATCCTAAAAGTAAATAATGGTTTGGATTTTTGAGGGTGAGTAAATGACTATGATTTTTATTTTGGGGCATGCTGTTCATTTTAAACATTATTATATTATACTTTTTCTTACAAAAATAAAAGTTAGCCTTTGTAAAGCTTTTAAATATGACACATTTTGGGCTGTGTAGCATGGCAGCAAAGCGTCACATGACAACATGATGGTAGATATATTAGATCAGAGGCAACAAATATAGTTTTCTTGGAATGTTGAGACAGTAAGAAACATGGCACAGATATAAGACATATATAGATGGGGTCCATACGCATAAGCACACAATATCAGAAAAAGAAAGAAAGAGTACCCTAAATCATTTTTAGCACCAGTTATACTATACATTTGCATTTTCCAGTAATGACGTCCATAGTTGACATGCTAACTGAAGGCATGCATTCATTTCCAATCAGTTTTGGTCAAGCACTTTCCAGCATGCTTCATCAGTCTTTGTTCGTCTTTCAAGTAAACATGCAAGATCCAAATGCCACAGGCCACAATTTCCAGTCAGGGTTTGCTGACAAAGTGCAACTGGCTCTCTCATTACCGCCCAAAACGCAGTAGAGAAGAGACCCTGTGGTATTCATATCACACCAATGTGTTCTAACCTGCACTGCCTCATACAGAACATTATTTGCTTGGGTTTGTTTTCAGTATTGTCCTGCAATCCTGTATTAAAGGGATACTTCACCAAAAAATGAAAATTCTGTCATCTTTTACTGACCTTAGAGTTGTTCCAAATCTGTACACATTTCTTTGTTCTGATGAACACAGAGAAAGATATTTGGAAGAATGCTTATAACCAGACAGATTTTGCCCCCATTGACTACCATAGTAGGAAAAAATACAATGGTAGTCAAAAGTGCCCCAGAACTGTTTGCTGTCCTATATTCTTCAAAATGTCTTCTTTTGTGATGTAATTTTTCCTACCAATGGAGTCAATGGGGGGCAAAATCTGTTTGGTTATAAGCATTCTTCCAAATATATTTCCCTGTGTTCATCAGAACAAAGAAATTTATACAGATTTGGAACAACTCGAAGGTGAGTGAATGATGACAGATTTCTATTCTATTCTATTCTGTACAACAAGCTTACCAAAAACCTTGGTTATGTGTAATCCCAGAGAGAATCTTTAAACTTAATTTTGTGCCAGGGAAAAATCAGAATTGCATGGTTTAGCATGACTATACATTCATTGTTAGCTGGCAAAATTATCAAATTATCAAAACGAATGAAATATTTAATAAACATGCTAACATAAGTAGGATTACTAAAATTTCAGGAATGACAAAAGTTTAAATTCAGTGGAAGTTCTGTAGGCATACTGATTCTGTGTGGGCCTGGTTATTCGGGATGTAGAGACAGTTGCTAAAAGTTTGTTTCTTTTACATTTCTTGACTGACAACATAGCTTAACTTTCTTTCCTTTCTGGCCACAGTACATGGTGCTACTGTCTGCCAACAACGTTTACAAGTGTGGTTATCGGAAATTCTGTGATGCACAAATGCACTCACATCCGCATTTGTAACTCAGTAATGAGGCTACTATCTCTTGAAGCGCACAATGTATCAACAATTCTGAATAATGCTATACAGTAAACAAGAAAATCAAAAATGAGCATCCAAAGCATCAAGGATCAATCAAGAGATGTAAAGGTGGCCTGTTTTGTTGAGGACACACTTGACCGTCATCACAACTTGCACATGCTCAGTTCCAGGAATCTGGCATCACATTCATGCAGTGTTAAAAGTTCCTAAAAACACTTGAAGTTGCATCAATTTCTCGTAAGAGCTCCAGTTACTGTATGGAACCTCCATATTGCGTTTATATTTTGAGATCAGAAGAGCAGGACGTCTTACCAAAGAAACAACATATGCATTGCATACATACTGTTATCCATGTTGGCCAATTCTAAAGAGTTTAAAACTCTTTAATTCTCCTTTTGATGGTGACGAAGCTCTCTTTATGCCAACATAATAGACTCATCCCTGCACAGACTGGGAAGCCTGCCGGTTGCTATGACAACATGCTGTTGATTTCAAAGCAAATTATAGTGCTTTGTGAAGAGCGAGCCCCCAAAAAATCCATGTGCAATCTTTCAATAAGCAGGTTGTGCATCAACTTCAGTGATGGTATACACTTGGGTGATTTTTGTAGGTCTCAAGTAGCAATCAGTCAGTAGTCTAATCAGTTTTTCATAAAGTATAGTAGTTAGAAAAGCAAAGCGTACTCTCTAAATTTTCAGAAATTCTGTACAATAGGTTGCCACAAAACCAAAGCTAACCTGTTCGTCTTAAAGGGACAGTTCACCTCAAAATAAAAATGATGTCATCATTTACTCATCCTCGAGTTTCAAACCTGTATAAAATTGCTTTGTAGTGTTGGGCACAAAAAATATATATTGAAGAATGTGAGGAACCAAAAGGTTCTGGGGTACCATTGACTACCATGGTAGTAGAATATTAGTTGTTCTACTATGGTAGTCAATGGTGCCCCAGAACTGTTAGGTTACAAACATTCTTTCAAATATTTATGGCACATACATCAACTACTACTCAACAACTGTCATTTTGATTTCTAGGAAATAAAGTGCAACATATCATCAAGTCATCAGTAGAGGACTTTAAAATCTACATTCTGTGGCAACCTTATAGCGATGCCCTTGTAAACTGATCCACGTAAGCAAGTATTTAGCCTTGGAAAGGGCTCAAGGATCACGACAATCCAGCCTAATAAAACATTGCCAGACGAGAGACTGGTGTTAGTGGTGTTAGTGGACATCATACAGCAGCATCCTTGAGAGAGGGCGAAAGAAGCAAGCGAGGGTGTACTTGGTTCACTTACTCTGAGGACATGAAGGACGACATGGGTCCGACCTCCTTTGCTTTCTGCAGAGCGTGTTTCTGATTAAATGCCTCCTCTTCTTCCTCCTCGTCCTTTAGAACAACAAGGTTTTATTCATATGCATTTGAAATCTTTAGGCATGCACGTTAGGGTAAGAGATCCTTGAGCTGGATTTACCTTTGTGAGCTCCTGGGCATTGGCCAAATTGTCAACAGCGATAGCTAAGAAGACATTGAGGAGCGTATCTAAGCATTTTGTCAAGGGTTTTGACTCAAAGAGCTTTGCAGCTTCAGCAGCCTAAACAAAATACAAAAATTTGAACGTGCAAAATATTAAATTAGCAAGTAAACATGAAATGCATTGGCAACCTATTTTAGTTTTATCATAATGTAATATACTGTATTTGTAATATTCAATAAGGGGAAAAGTAATGAGGGCTTGGCAGCATTATATGAGAGACACACTAGAGGCAGAACAAGACATTGCATTTTATGATTAAAGACTATAAAACAAACTCCTTTTTATTTAGAATAACGTGAACTGATGAATCGTGTGCAATGAGATGATGCATGAAGGAAGGATACAGTTTCCAAACAGAGTCAGGACAATGAAGTACACAGACGACCACATCCCTGACTTAACACCACCTTGAGAGCGTATGCCATTATACATGACCTCATTCCAGTCTTCACCAGTAAGAATCTAGAAGCGAAGTACATTTAATAGCGTTAATGTTACATTAAAGGGATACTTCACCCAAAAATGAAAATTCTGTCATCAATTATTCACATTCGAGTTGTTCCAAATCTGTCTAAATTTCTTTGTTCTGATGAACACAGAGAAAGATATTTGGAAGAATGCTTATAACCAGACAGATTTTGCCCCCCATTGGCAACCATATAGGAAAACATACAATGGTGGTCAAAAGTGCCCCAGAACTGTTTGCTGTACATTTTTCAAAATGTCTTCTTTTGTGTTAAACAGAACCAAAAAAATTATAAAGTATTTTTTCCTACTATGGTAATCAATGGGGGACGAAATCTGTCTGGTTATAAGCATTCTTCCAAATATCTTTCTTTGTGTTCATCAGAACAAAGAAATTTAGACAGATTTGGAACAACTCGAAGGTGAGTAAATGATGACAGAATTTTCATTTTTGGGTGAAGTATCCCTTTACGGAGTGTTTTTGTCACTATATGGTTCACTGAATATTTATGCATGATAAAACATTGAGAATAAAATTTCTGGTTTTGTCCTAATCCTGATTTCCTGATCTAGTCGATTCAATTTTGAATCAACTAGCCATCCTACCCAAGTCATATTTAACTTTGAAATATCATGACTCACGCATTTACACAGATTATAAATCTTACTTGAAACACTGTCATAATAGCTGCTGGAAAAGTGTCAAAATTAGTGGGGGTGTAGTCTTCAAAAATGAACCTGTGGAGAAAAACAGAAAATGTGCCATCTGCTGCATGCGTGCCTCACATATTCGATACAAGTCTGACCAGTAATACATTATTCGCTTTTCACTGACAGGAAAACCTTATCAATTTTCAAAAGTCTTTTTGCACCTGCCACATAAAAGTTATTGTTCCACCAAGAACTGCTTTTAACATGATTGATGTTTGATCTGGTGTCGATACACTTTGTTGTTGAATCAAGCGTGAGGCAGCTGGCTGAGTTTGTGCCAGAGCTCAGCATCACAATCTTGCATTCAGAGCATAAATTCAAGCATTGTTTGGATCAAAAGATTTATAGTATGTTTACAAAACTGTCTACAGGTGGAAAGTTATAAAATATTACCTTCCCCCAAAGAGCTGCATGCCTAGAAGGGCAAAGACCAAAATGAAGAGAAACAGCAGGAAAAGCAAACTGATAATGGACTTCATAGAGTTCATCAGAGACACAACCAGGTTCCTCAGGGATGCCCAGTACCTTCACAACACACAAACATGGCAACTCTAAGGTCAGCGTGAGGACATCCAAGCATGGAGGTCAATAAACAGATTATTGTCAAGTAAAGAGGTAAACAAAGCCGGGAGGCTGTCATTCCAGGCCAGGCTGCACTTACTTGGTTATCTTGAAGATCCTCAGCAGCCGTAAGGCACGCAACACGCTGATCCCGAAAGATGTACCAGGTCTGAAGAATCCCCAGAGCACCTCGAAGATGCTTCCCACTATCACCTGTAAGGAATTAAGGCATACACTATATGTCTCTACCTCATATTGTATAGCATTGCATAAGAAGCGCAAAGGTTGCACGTTTGAATACTGATAAAACCAAATCTTTACATTAAATGCATTGCAGTTCGTATTAAATGACCATTCAGTGTTTAATTTGATTTTAAAGATTCAGTCTACTAATAGGTATTGACCAGGCTGCGTTTCCCAAAAGCATCGTAACGTTAAGTTGATCTTAGAACCATTGTCACCAATGGAGCTACGATCAACGTAGGCTTAAGATGTTTTTGGGAAACGCAGCCCAGTTCTGTTTCTAGTGTATTAGCTTAACCAGGCCAAAACTGGACTACTCCAGAACGGGACACTTTGAGCCACTTAAAGATTGGCCAAAATCATTACATATAAATCAGGCAGCCCAAAACTAAACCTGAATTTTAATCAAAATAAAGCTACATATTGATATTTAGAGCAGGCTGCTCAAAACGTGTTAGAAGTGCCTAGAACGGCAACTTCAAAAAAGATCTCCGATTAATCTGCGCTTATTTCTCGCCATCTGTCTTTTATCTTTCATTATCTTTTCATGGAAGAAAAGATTTTTGAATTTTCGTTTAGAGGAGTCTCCACCCCTTTGGAATCGGCATCCACCCTGTTGTGCTTATCTTTATTTCCAAAAGGATTATGGGAAAGAAACTTACCCCACAATCAAAGCAGTTGAAAGAGGAGTGGAAATAGAGTCTGGGTCCCAGTCCATACATCTTCAGAAACATCTCAGTGAGAAACAGGCCTAAAAACAGAAATTCTGCATAGTCTGCGGAAAAAAGGACCAGATTTTTTTTATTGCACATAAAAAACGAACAAAAATTTTACACAGCAATGAAATAAAATGAATAAAATGTGCTTGATTTGACAAGATACCAAAGTAAATATCATTATGAACAGAACCACGCTGTCAACACTCATTGAATAGCTCTATACAAGTAACAATATTATAGATATCGTGTTATCGCAATAGCAAAATTGTCTCAATATTAGCGTGGTCACATGACTGTATGAAACGATAGGTCTTCCGGGCCTAACATAGAGAATGTTAGAAAAAATAATAGTTGTTGTAATAAAAGGTCCATCTGGTGCAATTATTTTATTTTATAAAAGGGATTATTTGGTCATTTGACACGTCTCATACTATAACTCATACCTCTAATTTAGCAACAGTTATGATTACAGGATAAAGAAAAGAGGATGCTTATGGCACTTTCCAAGTCATCATTTGTCATTTTAAATATTGCAATACATGCCGTACCGTGGGCTTTATACCGAGGTATTATCGTACAGTGAGATTTTGATATTGTTACATCCCTACTCTATACAGAAGTCTTACTTTATTTTAACATTTGCAATACTGACTTTCAAATGTAACTATCATTTATTATTAGCCTGACAAACAAACGACAGACAAAAAATAAAGTTTCACATTCAAATATCTTATTTTAAAAATAAGGGTGCATTTAGCATAGCGATTATTTTGCTTGTGGTCTTACAGAGGAGGCTGGACAACCATTGGGGCTGTTTGTGATGTACGATGGCCACACAGAAGGTGTTGAGGGCCACCAGACCCAGAACAATCCAGTAAAAGGTGTGAGTCTTCACCATACGGCGAACGTAGATCCTTAGCATGCGCTCCTTTCGTCGGAAATATGATGTTGGTCCTCTTTTGGCGCTGCGTATGCTCGCTCTGTTTAACTGCATGCCTAATAAAAAAATGAAAATGAATAAAAGTGCATATCAACCTAAAACCTCTGCAAGTTTCTTATGTGATATGACCCAACTAAAGACTGAAGATGAAAGCTGGGATTGAGCCCTCACATCCAAGACACTCACCTACAGATGAAATGTCGGCATACGGCTCCTCCGGAGCTCTCCGGACATCATCTACCCCTCTTCTCTTTATGGTGGTGGCTCTTTTCAGCACTGAGAATACATGCATTAGAGAATTATTATTTTGCATTTCAAACTAAATAAATGAAAGCAATAAACTTAATTTGGCATAAAGCAAACTCCCATGTTGATGGGAGTCCTACAGCACTTTGCAGGTGGAATGAACAGAAGTTCACAGTGGTAGCTGTCTGTTCGTTTTGTTGGCTTAGTTTCAATAGAGAAAGCCAATAGGGAAGCTGTCAATCAAATCCCTTTGATTCTGGGGAAAACTTTCTCTGTCTCATTGTAAATGGTTCTGAAGTCATTGTGTTTTCTTGTCATGAACGATGAGCAGGATTGCAGCGGTTTATTATGGCATTAGTCTACTGAATGTACAACTTTCATATTTTTGGGACCTCTGCATCTTGTGAAACATTGATGAGAATAGGTTTATACACAAAAGCCATTGAAAATCAGCACATGACCTTAACCCTAACGCATCATTAAAAAGCAAAAAATAAAATCAAAATGTATCCCACACCATATGTGGTAAAAACAAAAAGAAAAGCAGCCGAGGTCATATCTCACCATCTAAAGCTGAAGGGCCTGAATTCTTGTTCTCTTCCGCAAGCATAACCTCCTCTGCAAAATTAAAAACATACATTTCGAAAAGCTTCACACATAAGAGAGAGCCTGCTGTACAGCAGGATGTTATTCAGCTGCAGAATATGGTGACACTGTGGCACATCACTGCTTTTGACAGATTCAGTTTCTTATTAGTTTTGCATGGAGTGTGCATCAACTCCGCAACAGATGTCCCTTTTGCATGTAAGAGTACCTGCACGGTCGATCCAGGCCCGATACCCATTTAGCTCCCTCTCGATCTGCTGCTGTCTCCTGAGCTTCATGAAGGCTCTCCGGTTCTCCACACGCTCCCTCTCTTTAGCAAACTCCCTACAGGAGCCAACAATATACCAATATACCACGGAGAGAAACCACAGGGATGAGAACACTTCATTTATCAACCTGATTCACCTGCTGAGTGATGGAATTAAAGGCACAATGAAAGCACTCTTAAAAATGTTCGGTTATTTTAACCCAGTGTTGGGTCAAAAATGGACAAATCCAATATAAACTCAAAGATTTCTCAGCAAATTTATTTCTATATAACTGGCAATTCCGTGAAAATGTCAACCTTACCATAAAAAAAATGTTTTTACCAAAGGTTTTTACTACGGTATACTAACAGCACAGATAACAACATTTGGTGTTAATATCCATGTGAGGTGACGTTTTTAAAGCATTTGTTTCATTTTTAGTGCATGATTTTTCATAGTCAGGTAAGTGCCATTTTCAGGATTGTCACATCCATAACGGTACATATTCCTCATAAATGGGCACATGGAAATTATAATAAAGCAACTATTTAATTTTCTATGAAGAGACATCCCTTCTTCATTTGTTGGGTATAATTGCTTCAGAAATCCTACAAAGTTTGTCGTCTCCCAAAATACATGTCCTTTCTTGTCACATCCACAACGCATGTTTATTTTCCTTTTTAAAAATAGAAAACTTGTGCATAGACTATTATGTTTCTGATGTTTAAACTCTATAATCAAGAGTTTAGCAAAATATAAAGAAATGGTTCAGTATATTGGTAACAAATACATTCTCAGAGTGTTTATATGTCACTTCCGTAACGCAAAATGTCACATCCATAACGCTGGATTTGTTGATTCTACATTCTATTCTACATTGATTTTACAATTCTATACTCTTAATGTATCACAACAGGGGTTCTCAACCTTTTTGACTCCACGGCCCCCCACTACATTCAATAATATTCAAAGGCCCCCCCCTCCCACGTACAAAAACTGACAATTTCTACCCAATAAAATAATTCAGAGCTTGACATTAACTGGAAAAGTGTTTATTCATTATAAAAATGGCCAAATAATAAGAAACATATTGTTTTTTAAAAACTTTTTAATTTTTTTGTCAGCTTGAGGCCCCCTGGAAGTCAACTGGATCCCCTTGTGGGCCACGGCCCCCCTGTTGAGAACCACTGTATTACAACAAGTCTGTTTTTTGTTTGCTTTTATTTCTCCTTAGCAATTTTAGACTAAGTTGATACTTAAATGACACAAATGAACTCCATTATATGAACTCCTGAGCTACGAAAGAGCAACCTCTGAGCAATAAAATTGTCCCCTCGGATCCTGTAGTAACTTAATCCCTCCTCTTGTCACTACAGATCAAGTTAATACACATGCCATTAACCTCAGATAAAACTCAGACATCAGGACAGATCACATCAGCTTCCTCTGAGGAAAACAGCACTCACCCTGACAGGACTCCTAATACCAGATTCAACACAAAGAAGGAGCCGATTATTATTAGTGGGATGAAGTAGAGCCAGTTCCACGTAGGGCCTAAGGCATCATTGGTCTGTACAAAGAGAACAGGAAGTGAATTTTAATTTCTGCATTCGCCAGACGCTTTTACCCAAAGCATCTTACAGTGCATTCAAAATATAAATCAGTCTGTGCGTGTTCCCTGGACATCAAACCCATGCCCTTGAAGTGCTTACCAGTTGATTGGTATTTTAATCCAGAATTCAGTTCCTGTAGTCAGAAACCAAACCCTTTATTTTAATTACCGGTGAGGGGTCAGCGGGGTACCGCTCTGCCATGCAAAGGGTGTGTCAACGCTGCGTGGGCAGGTGACATCTTCGCCCAACTGAGCTAAGAGGGAGTTCCCCACATCCCGAACCCAGTCATGAGTGAGAAAAACACTTCTAACTCTGTCCTCGTGAGTCATATCAACACGTATGACACAGCGTGACTCATCAAACGCACTGTGCACTGTGTCAACCCTGCATGATCTGGGCGGCTTTCTCTCCCTTTGATTTATTTTAGGTAAATCGCCTGATATTTGTACATTAAAAACATTAATTATGATATTGTCTGTGCTTTCTAATGTTACAGATCTAAAAAAAAATACAGCTTTCTTGACTAATGAATAAAACGTAATATTTTGTGTTCTGATATCAAAAATGTGATACGCATAAAAGAACATGAGCAGTTAGAGTCAAAGAGAAACTAAACATTCATAAAAATCTTTAAACATTCACAAAAATGTCCATAGACATGTCATGCATCAGTGACACATTGAGTGAACAAGAGAAAAGATAAACATGCTTTAAGGCCATTGTAAAAGCAGCATGGGTCACATCATGGCTAGAACTTGTTATTCAAACCCAAGTGGTGCAGACATGACGTATTTTTCTAGGCCATCCCGGAAGTTAGAACTGGTTCCCTCGACCAAAAGTCTTGGGAGATTGCAAAAAATTAGTTCTGTGGTTTATGATGTTTACACATTTTGTCTATCAAGATAATGTTTACAAATGAACACAGTATTTGCTATATTTGAAGCACGAATACAATCACCAGAAGTAAAAAGCTAACATGAGGTTATAAACAGACTACACTATGGTCACTCGATATCAACATCACCACCACCAAGCCTCCAACAACCTTAATCAAACTTTATTAAAAAACGTGAACCCTGCTAAGTAATTACTCTGTGAATAAATCCCCAACAATGTTTTTAGAGATTTGTGTCCATTTTGCATTATTTGTGAGATTTTTATGCGCGATGACGTCTAACGTCCCCGCCGAGGGATGTAGTCGCATTTAGCAACTTGTTAGCAACCACCGTTTTAAAGACACAATTTATGAAAATTTAAAAAAATCACAAGCGGGTTACAAGTGGTGTGTTTTATGTTATAGAATAAAACGTGAAAAATATTTAGAGGTTTTGTTACCCACAGACCTTATTTTAGGCATTTAACATAAAAAAACATTCGACTTTGGGGCGATGGAACCAGAAAGTGCAAAAACGTGCTTCCGGGTTTTGCATACAATACAAAAATACATAATCTCTGTAACACTCTATTTGAGCAAAAAGGGTTACATTTTGAAACTGTGCCAACAGTAATTTAATTGTTAAATATTTTTGGACTTTTGCCACTTAGGGGCGGTTTCCCGGACAGGGCTTAGCCTAAACCAGGACTAGGCCTTAGTTAAATTAGGATATTTAAGGCGTTTTTAAAAACATGCTTTACAAACAAACATTACAGTGTGCATCTTGAGACAAAACAATCGCACTGATATATTTTAAGATATGCAAGTGCAAGTTGTTTTCGATCAAGATGCCACTCATTTTTAAAGTAGTCTGGGATTAGGCTAAAACCCCGTCCGGGAAACCAGCCCATTGTGTTTTAGGGAGCAATGATGGGAAACAATAAACAAACAAGAGGCAACTCGTGACTAAAATAAAAGTACAACAAAAATTCCAAATGCGAATAAACCTTGCTACCAGAAAATTCATGTTAGAACAGGATTTCTCATCCTAAACAATGCTTTGCCACAGCATTACAATAAAATGACATATTACAGCAGTGTAATATTCTCAACCAAACTTTGCGGAAACAAACAAATGCAGAAACTTACATTATAGAGTACTGTCGTCCAGCCTTCCATCGTGATGCACTGAAAGACGGTGAGTAGAGAAAACAAGATGTTATCAAATTGGGTGATGCCATCGTTGGGTCCAGTCCACTTGCCAGAGCAGTTATATTTCAGAGGACATTTCCTATATCCACATGGATATTCAGACTCGGATGAATCCACAGTCTCATTGCCTGCAGGTGAGAAAAAGATCAACATTTCTTTCATGGCAGAATTGTTTCTTATTTTGATTTGAGCAGGCTCAAGCTATGTTTCACCTTGCTTTACTATCTAAGTTCTTTATTTCTACTCACTAGTTATATGAACATGTTTGTGAAAAAGAATGTGTGTGTGTGTGTGTGTTGTATATGCATTCTATTCTATTCTATTCTATTATATTATATTATATTATATTATATTATATTATATTCGTTTGTTTGTTTGGATTTGCACCAAGGGTTCAAGGTTTGGCTGGCTAGCACGGCCCTGTTAGTTCCTGCTGGTAGATGCTACTACACCATCTGGTTTCTTTCTCAGAGTAAAGCCATTCAACATTAAATATTCTAATAAAACGAAATATGTTGCATTCAACATAAATGAAAATACTAACAGACAGATTTCTCTTGGTATTATAGATCAATATTATAGATTATAGGTGTGTGTGTGTGTAATTGTGTATTATACTCTTTACCACTGATGTCTGCTTCAGCTTCACAGTGACTGTGGAGTTTTCCGCTGTAGAACTCCAGTCCAATGATGGCGAACATGAGAATGGCAAAAAACAGCAGCAGACCGATCTGTAGAAGAGGAACCATCGCTTTCATGATGGACTTCAGAACGATCTGCAGACCTGAAATCAAATCACGCCACACCGGATTAAGACATGGTGTAACGTTTAATTCCCCAAATGAAACAAAATACTACATGATTACATTTCATTCTCAAACTTTTCACATAGATGCATCAACATACTGGGAATGCCAGAAACCAGTTTGAGGGGCCGTAAGACCCTCACGGCTCTCAGTGTGCGTAGGTCTAATGAAATATTCATGTGAGCTCCTGCCGTGGCCAGAATCCTGTTAACAAAATAAAAAACAACACAGGCTTAGGCTACTCTAATAGATGTCAGTTAAACTAAACCAACAAGAATTGATGACGTCTGCCAAAAAAATCTCATTAAGAGCACAAAGTACACTTTTTAATAAAGGAAGCCCTAATTTGATTTTGAAATAAGTGACAATAATAAGAAGCCAGTGGAAACAGATGTGACACTCAATATTGAGTTCTTCTGTTCTTTCTATCTGGTGCTGATCCAGCTGGTAGACCAGCATAGCCATGCTGTTCACCAGCAAAACTTAACTGGTAAAGCTGGTGGACCAGCATAGTGAAGCTGGTTGACCAATGAAGTCCTGCTGTTACTGTTACTATTAAGTATGTACCTGGTTACTCATCCCTCATCAAAAATCATCTTGTAATTTCATGTGACTGTTGTTTGTAGAGTAGAACAGACAACATCTTTTCACAGAGGGAACCCTTCAAGGGCATGATTCATTATAAAATGCTAACAGGAAACAGAAAGCTGTTTGAGATGCAGCACATCACACAGGGAAATGAGCAGACACTTCCTGTCCTCAGCATTCTACCCAATGGATGATATATGTTTAGCTGTGCCTTCCAATATCTGAACTAAAGATGAAATTTTGTGTTCTCTGTTTGGCAGGAAAGCCCGTTCACCTCATCTCACCTAAACTCCGCCCACTTTCCCCCAATGAGATGAGAGGTACTGCCAAAGAGAAGTGTGTGTGATCACCAGGCAAAGAAGACACAAAGAAAGTGTAGAGTTGGATGAAAGTCTAGATAAAGCGACTATGCACACAGCATTTGGCTTCATCAGACGCCACTGGGAATTTATGCCCGTTGGCTTCCAAATTTTGAATTGAACAGACGCTTAAAAATCCAACTAGTGTGAATAGGACAACAACAAAAAGTTACCGTATTACAATCAAGTGCCGCATATATCAGGTCACATGACTCTAATATTTGGGATAGAAGAACATGAAGCGAAATCACAATTATTTAACTCTCACAAGTGACAGATTAGAAAAGAATAGGACCGTTTTTAAGATAAATATGTACAAAAATGACCCGGTGTCTATTCATGGATTACATTGTAAACTCACGGCACATATATTTATATATTTCAAGGCATTTAAAATACAGTGGCTATTCATTCTGTGCAGCATACATAAAGTGCATACTGTATGTGAACTAATGCATGTATTTTCACACTTGAACTGATGGGAGTTTTTTTCTAATCTCTGTGTGCGCTGAACAAATTTGCTTTCGTGACCATTAATAGTCCTTTGTTTGGAAAACAAAACAAGACTGTACTTGTTCCTTATCCAAAGGCAAATTTCCCTCCTCATATTTTCACACCACTTTCAGGTGATTTTATGACAGCAGATTAATAAACCCAGATCGTCATGCATATTAGTCACATGTGGGGTGTCAAGAAGCAGGACATCAGTGATTCTAATTAGGACCTGAGAAAGAATTAAAATAGCAGCAGCGCAGAAATAAGATGAGACTTTACTATAGCGCTGCTAAAGAAAGAGCGAAAATTGATCTTGCAGCAGCTTCTTTGACTCCTAAAATGTGTGTGAACTAAAATCAAAATGAGCTTTAATGCTGAGTTTAAAGCAAATAATAAGACTACTGACAAAATGTACACAAAGGTCAATTATACTGTATGTGGAAATACACTAATGCAAAATACTTTATGTACAGATATGCTTCATTCTCAGGTCAAATCATTTTTATTTATATAGAACTCTATATGATACAAATTGTTTTAAAGCGGCTTTACAGTTCATTGAGTTATGTTCATTCATTTAATGTATTTTTAACTATTTTCAACCTTTTAGCTGGTATAGCCCCAAATGATACATTGAAAAAGACTGCTTACATCCCATAATGCAGTGCTAATAAATCGGAGTTAGATATCTGTCCCCATTTTATATCCGTCCACCGCGTGCACAATATTTAAATGATTTTCCTGCGATATCTGCAACTAAAACATTCATGTTACATTCTTATTCTTTAAAAAAGTTTTTAAACATTGTCTCGCCCCCTGCAAGCATCGTGTTGGATCCATCAGTACAAATTATATAACATTAGCGCATGCACAGTTATGCTTACATAATTTATAGCAGCTTGTGTTTATAACCTGCACCGCAAAACATTTACAAACAAACACAGCCTAGAGACAATTGTAGTAAAACACGCCTAATGCAAAGACGGATCCATTTCTTCATGCATTTGCCAGCTGTTTTTTATCCAAAGTGACTTACAGTACAGTCACGCTACACGTTTTATTAATATACTGTATGTGCAATAACAGACTCATGACTAGGGTGTTGCTAGCGCAATGCGCTACCATTGCACACATACTGTACAAAGACAGACAGAACAGGAATTTCTGCAGTCAAACTTTGGAAGATCAGAGGAAGATCTTGACGGTTTTTCTCAAACAGTGTATGTGGGTGGGTCACGAACACAAAGCCAGAGCGAATACAATTTGCTGACACTGAATGAACAATACAACATGTTTCTACTAATAAAATAATACCAAAAGATCTCTATAAACAAAAGGAAAGATTTCCATCTTTTAATCCAAGTCATTTAGATTAATGATCAACAATTGATTGACAAGAAACAAAATTTCACCCTTTTTAAAGAAATGTTGGTGATGTTGCATCCGTGATGCTCTGGTCATTTTATGTGCATTCTATTAAACACAAGGCTCAAATCATGAGTTTGTTCACCTAGAAAAGTAAGAAAAGTAATAGCCTATGTTCATTGAAGAGACAGATGTTTGTTCAAATTCATAACCCTTAAAGGTCCAGTGTATGACATTTAGCGGCATCTAGAAGTGAGGTTGCGAATTGCAACCATCTGCTCCCCCCTCCCTTTCGAACCACTACGGTGGCTGACACAAGAACGAAGAACTCCGAAGGAGATAACGTATTTACGAAACGCTCTGTAGAGCAGTTTGTCCGTTCAGGGCTACCGTAGGTGAATCGTGGTGAATTCCATGCAAGGGGACCCGATTCAACCTATGGTTATGCAAATCACCTTTAAAGTCCTCAGAAGATATTTCCTTTGTTTCATCAGCTCGCCGCTTGCACAGTGTTGATATTGTGGTGTTTTCTGCTGGATAATTATCCCCTCCGTCCGCCGCAGATCCACGCCTGTTTGATGGCTCCCTGACTCACACATGCAGCCGTTACATTGTGACAGATGGCATATGAATCATTAAGACACCAGTGGATCAATTATTCATCACGGGTAAAGAGCAAACACTTAACTAATTGTCAAACAGGCAGAGAGAAACAGACAAAGAGAGAGAGAGCTTGACAGAGAGAGATAAAGACAGAGAGGCAGCCAGCAGTGTCAAGACATCCAAATCATAATAAATTATAAATGAGAGCTAATGACGCCAAATCACAGCGTTTTAACCCCTGACCGAAGCTTCTGTGATAAAGCAGAGAGTAATAAAATGACAGAACGCAGCTCTGATGCTTTGGCATTTTAAAAGCTATGGGAGGTCACGTACGATGTTTTTAGCACGGGTAAGAGGTGTTCTTAAACACAACATAATGATATTACAAGCTGCACTAGAGTGTGATCATTCACAAATTACTTTTATTAATAATACAAGACTTCTTTCATCAAGTAATGTGGCTCTCACTGGCCTAATGTAGGCTGTTTATGGTTGCCAAGCAACGGAGAAATCTGGCACAGAATTTGACTCGTGTGTCTTCATATGCGCTTTACAACCTTGAACGTGCACATCTATTTGGAATTTAGAATCTATTCTTTTTTTTCATAATAAAAAATATTGGTGTAATTATATAAACATCATAAACACATTTATGCATCATATGTAAAGCGTTTTCAATACCAAACATACCGTATCAAAACAGCAACAGACGCAGTGCCGCATGGCACTCAAGATCTAAATATTTGACATTCACCCTCATTCATTCTCATGATATCCAGGAGTAAATATTCAGGCTGCCACTGATACACTGACTCACGCATTTCATGAATCTACGACGCATCCAACAACGTGTGAATATCACAGCTTTTGTAACACCAATAGGTTTTTTAGCCTCTCTTCACGCTAAATTTCAAAAGATTTTTCACAGCATCCCTCTCCGTAGCAACACTGATCTGAGATTATTTGAAAACCTGATGTGCTTACTGGAATGTACTAAACGCACGTATTTCTGGATTATCGAGTCAATCCCCACTACTGCGTGACTACCCCACGCTGACTTTAAAGTATGTCAGTTTTCTCTTCATCTGAGGTTGAAACGTTCCTTCCAAAATCAACTTCGCACAGCAGCAGAGGAAATTCTCCCTCCATCTGGCTCTATGACACCCCCCCCGCTCTCACCATAGCAACCTCCAGGCCAAATCTGCATTGCATCTGATGATTTATAGGATTACGATTACAGTAGATATCATTTGAAATGTACGCTAATTCCATCTAATTATCATTTTACTATTTCCAGAATACCTCGTTTTATATTATAAAATGTCTGCTTAGCAAATATATAAATAAATGAAAGAATTCTATTTTATTCTTCCTTTAGAAGAGAAAGACCATAGTAGCCTGACACAATGGATAATTATACAATTTAGATGTCTTGAGTAGAATATAGGAATAGAACACTGGGATCGGCCAATCAGAATCAAGTATTCCGCAGCACTTTGTAATATTTTGTCTCAACCTAACAAAGTTTATTAAGAGCTATTCCATTGACAGCGAGACTCTGCAGTAAAAGCAAGTCTTGGTTTACTTGAAAGTGTTGATGAAATTGAAATATTTATATGAAAATGAGTCATTGACCCTACAAAAAGGGCTCACATTACCAGATGGAGACAGAGGGAGAAAGCGAGAGAAAGATGAGACAGACAGTGAGATAAAGTGTCTCAGCCTCTGATTACCCATTCTGTCAGTGCGCCAGTGAAGGAGAAATTACAGGCCCGGGAACAGGTTGACGTCCTCAAGGAACTTGTTTACCAAAATGACTTAAAATAGAGGACATAGATTAGCATGAGCAAAAGCAAGATCTTGAATTCAATTCCTTCATCCAGCTTTATATAGTATATGTAACGCATTCGGTTTTGGACATCTTTGGAGAGACAAAATGTTGGCAGCATCTCTGAAGACATGATGAGTTGACATTTCTACACCAAAAACATCAGGGTTTGTTCTTTTGAGTCTTTACTTCACATACTGTAGTGTGCTAATCTGACACAATAAGCTTAAAGGGATAGTTCACTCAAAAATGAAAATTCTGTCATCATTTACTCACCCGCATGTAATTTCATACCTGTTTAAATGACTTTGTTCCGATTAACACAAAATAAGATATTTGGAAGAATGTTAGTAATTTTCAGTTTCGGTACATCATTTACTACCATAGTAGGAAGAATTAAATGGTAGTCAAAGGTGCCCCAGAACTCTTTGTTTTCCTAAATTCTTCAAACTATCTCATTATGTGTTCAACAGAACAAAAAAATACACTATTTATTTTCCTACTATGGTAGTGGATGATGTCCCAGAACTGAAAATTGCTAACATTCTTCCAAATATCTTTCTCTGTGTTCATTGGAACAAAGACATTTATAAAGGTTTGAAAAAACCTGAGGGTGAGTAAATGATGACAGATTTTTCATTTCTGGATGAACTTTCCCTTTAATCATAATAAAAGTTCTTATTTTTTAAATGTTATAAATCAACTGATAAGGCTTTATACTTGATTGACTGTACTGATTTTAGTCTCTTTTGAAGGCCTCGGGCTATTATAACCGCTATGCTAGATTTGCAGTCTATGCTGGACAGAAGCAATTCTCTGAAGCAGAAATAAAACAGGAGGTTCTGGTAATGATAAAGTCAGCGGAGACCACCCACGAGTCTGATAAAATACCCAGAAATGGCACTTTTAACACCTTCAAAGAGCGGATTCACACAAGGTTAAAGACTTACTGTACTGTTATAACCCAGTTTTCACGGTTTTATTGTGAAAGGTAAAGTGCAGTCATTTTTTTGGACATAGAGCAAGAGAAAACTACAGTATACGCTTAAATTGTCATGAAAGATCATTCTATGAGGGAAAAAGCATGTATTTAATAATGCAATCATAAATCAATTAAGCAGACCACTCCAGCATTGTATAGCGTTTGTTTGTTTGTTTGTTTGTTATTAAGTGCAAATTAGAAAAGGAATGGGTAAGGGACAGTGTAAAAACTCCACCGATTGTGTAAAAAAGAAATACCCATTTTGATTGGTATTGATGGTATCAAACATAATTTCATAAGGATACACCCAACATACAATACTGTTGTTACTTTTAAAACCACCAGAGGGCTCTTTACTTTCAGTATCCGCCACTATTATCCACTTGCACAACTTACAATTAGCTCACTCAGGTAACTATATGGTCATTTTAAGATACAGTCTCTAAACAGCTATCACTAGTACTAGTATTGTAATTTGCATTGATGAAACAAACTCAACATGGACTGAAGCCAAATAAAACGAGGCTTGTAAAAAGAGACCTGCGGGGATGGAGTAAAACTCAGGTACGGACCTAAAAAGCAAACCACAAAAAATGTGACAACCTTGGAAGTCTTTGGCATGGATGCAGCCCCCAGGAGGTGACCCACTCGATGTTCAAAGAAACAGCTTTTTTTAGGCTACTGACAATATTTTGAGCATATTTAGGTGCACTTTTAAGGGCCAAAACTTAAGGGCTAAAACTACCTTCAAAACTATTTAAAAGCTATTCAAAAAAATATTCACTGAATATCAACCACTGCTATTCATGGCCATTCATTAAAAAATATCTTTTTTGAAGTCACAATTCATCCAGGAGTGGTAGAATAACAGCTGCTGGCGAGAAAACACCAGCCTACACACTTTTCCGAACAACCGCACTGGCACGAGCGCATTACAATATCACAGACCAACTTCAGCTCCTGCTCTCTGATGCAAACACTCTATCAGTCGCTCTCAAACACTTGACCATGGTATCATCACTCAGCAAATTGATCATGAAGAGATGTCGAACTAGATGTCTAGTTGGCTGCGCTTTTAAAAGACAAGTGAGTAAAAATCAATTCAAAACCATTCATTCATTTTATTATATAGAAAGGTGGCGAACGTTTTTGGTTTCACAGAGAACGAGGATATGAAAAGTCTTCCCATTTCTAGAGCAAGTTTTATATTTATATACTCTATTCTCTCCTAATTATATATATAATTTGTCATATTGTTCCACTATATGTCAACAATTCTGTTTCTTTTTAATTTGATAAGAAATAGAAGAAAAACATCAATACAAAAAGACAATACAAACATGAAGACATAAAGACAAAGGTATTACTTAGATGTAACATGACTAACACGAGTCTTGTGAGCAACATCTGAGCACAAAAAAGTAATTCTGATAAGAAAAAAAGATAAAAAATTATATCAGTAAATAAAACCTGGAGCACCATATGAAACATTACCAATACATCAAAAGACAACCTCAGGAGGTGAAGTCCTCTCACATCCCCGCAGCCCCACGACTCTGTCTACATGCATCAATCAAGCTGACAGCTGATTGGTCCAGAGCCAACGAATGACAGTGGGATGCCCCCAGTTCTTAAGAATCAACCATCCGTCTACACCTGTTGCAGGATTTTTGCCTTTCGTTGACAGTATCTGCCTACACATTGTAAGGACGATGAACTCTTTCAGGCAAACGCAAACTGGCTGAATGGCCAATTCCTGACCGCACATTACTTTTAAATTTATAAGCCTATGTTCTTTTGAAATACAATAAGAGTCAATGAACTATTAAAAGTCTGAACTATTAATGGAACTACCTGCAAAAATGGGACATTCCTAGATCGTACACAAACAGAACACATATATAAACTGTGTTAAAAATATTTCAGACGTCCTCAAAATTCACTAAAGCATTTTGGAAAATACAAGATTCAAACAACAACTTCAACCAAATGAGTCACAGTCACAGACCGAAACTAAGCACAAGTTCTCTCTCTCCATGGACAGGTTGAGGGTGTCAGAGAGGTTCACCCTGTTCCTGCTCAGTGCATCATCTATGTCTCATAGTCGAAGCTTCAGTCTGCGGTTCTAACACCAGCAACTGAGGTAATGATAGACTGTGCGATCACATTATCCACCAGAAGCTGTAATGCACGGTCACGTGGTGCGGTTAAAGAGCGGCTAGCAGACAGGCACTGTAATTAACTCAACACAAAAAATCACATGCACTCGTGTGTATTCACATCTAAGTTCTCGTTCGCTTTGTGATAGCGAGATGTGCATTAGTGCCTCCCAGAACAAAATGCAAAACATGTCAAAACTCCCTGGATGGCATATTAGGTCCGGGCTGAATTAATTCCACAGTTTCTTCTGTGGAACACAAATGAGGATATTTTGAGAAATGTCTCTGTGATTTTGTGTCCATACAATGGAAGTCAATGGAGTCCTGTGTTGTTTGGTTCCCAATATTCTTCAAAATATCATTTTTTGTGTTCTGCAGAAGAAAGTCAAGCAAGTTTGAAAAGACATGAGGGTGAGTGATGAAAGAATTTTCTTTTTTGGATGAACTATTTAATACTGCCAAATGCATACTGAAGACTCCAAAAACCACGTGCCTCTTTCAAGTGCTTGCAAAAGTAATATTTTGATATCATTTGTGTGTATATATCTAAACCGAGATGCAGCCTGTATTTCTCCCAAAGCACAAGCTAAAATCCATCTCCTGGTCCAGCTGATGGTGTCTTCAGGATGCTCCTCATTATGAGTGTATCAACCGGGTTTTCTTCCAGCAAGCCTGTCACAGATGCTCTGTGATAAATCTAAGACAAGATCTTTTTCTCCAGCTATCTCGTCATCGCTTCACCATTGTCCCTTCTAGCCTAGCGCTTCTTAAAAATAGCGTGGGTGTAAAGCCCTGCTAGAACAACGGGGGGCCGTGCGCGGATGACAGCTGTCTGTCCTGTTAGAGCGCGGACACCTCCGCAGCACGACAGGCTCCCGACGAACTCATATCTCCTGTCAGAAGCCAGGGTTTCTCCACAAGACGCAGTTTCTTTAGTGTCAACTAAACTGATCCATTTAACCTGATCTATCAATTAAACAAAAGCTGTTTATGATAATTAGGCTACCGCTGGGCTTATGGGAAGCAGGCAGATCTCATTAGCTTATTTGTTTATATTTGTTACCTGTCGTAGGGAAATAAGAAGCAAATGTTGTGTTTTTTTAGACTATGAGGCTGTTTTTAAAATATAATTATAACAAATGGATTTAATGGCTGATTATGGGGCACAGCAAGCTGATGACAGGAATTTTGATGAAATTTGATGAATATACATAGGTCCATATATAAATGACGTTTACTGTCAAGTTTTACACATTTGCGTATTTAAAATCAAAAGGTTTCAAACAGAAGCGCACACATGACGTTGGTGGTTTTAAGGGCTGCTTATCAGGTTCCCTAAGAGAGCTCTGTGTGTTTGGCACCGACACATGGGCACAGACTGAGGGTGTGAGAGGAGTACACTATGCCCACGGCTTAAAGAGGGGGCGGGTAACTGGTAGACACCAGTGCTTATTAACGCCATTGTGTATTAGGTGCTCTCATTCCCCAAGATTCTGGGCACTGGATGTTGACTCGCAACCAGACCCAGGATTGCAAAGACTCCATTTGCATTTAAATGACTGGAGTCCTGAGCCAGCCGATAATAGGCTTTAAGGAAGGACTGGCAACCCATTTATCCACCTACTCGCAGTGACTATACAATCAGACTGCTGTACCACGCCACCATACTGCGCTAATCTGTACTTCCTGTACACAACGCTGCTAACGCTCACTCAAGAGAAGGGGAACGATAAACGGCACAAAAACACGCCCGCGTGCTTGGATAACTGTGAATGCCGTGACACGAGGACGTGCGGACGGACCTTGAACGCAAATGATTTAATGCAACAATCACAAATATGACTGGCAATATCGTGCTTATCCAACATTGTGTATAAAGTCAACATGAAATTAAATGTGGTTTAATTTCTTGATACTGTATGTATGTACCATGCATGACTCTCAAATTTGTTATCTGAAATGTCACATTATGAGAAGTAAAATGTGTTGCGAACACGTTGTTTTAGGTTGTCTTTAATTGTTTATATTAAATAATAAAATTAAATAATAATACTTATTGTTTAGAAAGTACGCACACATACACAGCGTATACAGTATATACTTTGTACAATAATACTTGCAATTTAAATTGCAATTTAATTTAAAAAGCATTTATCATTTAGTATTTATTATCTTTATATTCATTTCCAAGTGTTAACTTTTAATGTTAAAGGCATATGGCATAAAATATGAAAAGATTAATAAATGCTTCAAATGTTGTTCGTTGTGATTTCATTTTAACAATTGGATTAAGGTGCATTGTGTGTGGTTTTTTTTGACAGACAGAAATGCAATATAATATATTGTTTCTTTCCATCCGGATGTCTTCAGAGGTGTATAAAGACCTTACATAATGAAGCGTGATGTTTTTATTACCTTAGGATGAGCTATCTACATACATCCCCCCTTACATGGAATTCGCAATGTTGTTTCTACAGTAGCCCTAAATGGACAAACTGCTCTACAGAGCGTGTTTCATAAATGTGTTATCTCCTTCGGCAAAGAAGTGAAAACTCAACGACATCTTAGTCACGTGCAGCCAACGTAGTGCTTCGAAAGGGAGGGGTGGAATGAGCCGTTGGTTCAATTTCTCAACCTCACTGTTAGATGCCGCTAAAATCTCCACATTGCTCCTTTAATATGTACAGTATACAATGTTACTTGAATGATGTCACACATCTGATGAGCGTTCTGTCCTCTTCCTTAATTTCTCTCATTAATTCTCCATTACTTCTCCCTGTCTTCTCATTATGCACATGACTCCATAAAAGTCTAATGAGAGATGATGACTCATCTTCTGATACCACCAAATCTTATAATCTTCACTCAACTCTTAATGAGGCTGAACGACTTTGATGAAACACTACCTCTGCGTTTCAGCAACACGGACAGGATATATGAAAGTAAACAGGAGATGGTCAGCTCATGTCTGAAAAACTTGCTCCAACATACTACATTTGTCCCATCCAAACAAAATGATGTCTCTTAAATGTAAGCTCTTAAAGGGATAGTTCATCCAAAATGAAAAATCTGTCTTCATTTACTCACCCTCAGGTTGTTTCAAACCTGTATAAATTTCTCTGTTCCAATGAACACAGAGAAAGATATTTGGAAGAATGTTAGAAATTTTCAGCTCTGGGACATCATCCACTACCATAGTAGGAAAAAACATATTTTATTGTTCTGTTGAACACATAATGAGATATTTTGAAGAATTTAGGAAAACAAAGAGTTTTCGGGCACCTTTTATTACCATTTAATTTTTCCAACTATGGTAGTCAATGATGTCCCGGAACTGAAAATTATTAACATTCTTCCAAATATCTTTCTTTGTGTTCATCGGAACAAAGTAATGTATACAGGTATGAAATTACATGAGCGTGAGTAAATGATGACAGATTTTTCATTTTTGGATGAACTATCCCTTTAAAGTTCCTTCACATGCATCAAAATCCAAAAGCGCACAGGTTAAGGATTCTGACCTTTCGGAATACAGTTAGATTAGAAATGGCATGACATATCCTTAAGAGAGAGACGGATCCTGCGTCAAAGCATATAAACCTGTCGGAACCAGCTTAGAGGGCAAGAATGTTGATAACCAAACAACCGAACCGTACCCATTGACTTGCATTGGTTTTGTGTCTATACAATGGCAGTCAATGGGTTCCGCTGTTGTTCGATTATCAACGTTCTTCAAAATATCTTCTTTTGTGTTATGCAAAAGATAAAAAGTCCTACAGGTCTGAAATGACAAAAGGGTGAGTAAATAATGACAGAATTTTTGGGTGAGCTACCCCTTTAAGGTCAAAGGAGCACATGACGCTTGTGTTGAGAGGCATATTAAGCCTTTATGTGAGTCAATTGAAAGAGATGCTCAATCAGTATATTAATTACACCCTTTACCCTTGCCAATCCTATTTTCTAAGATTACGAGACAACGCCGCTCCTGTGTGGCCTCTAAAATAATTACTTCTGATGATTAGTTTATTTTATGAAGGGCATAATCAACTTGGTTATGACTTATGGTACTCACAAGTGTGCTGGCGTGCAATGATTTCAGCAGTAAGTCTCTCAAGAGATTCAAAGGTGGATAGGTTAAAGTTTAAAAAGTCTCGTTTTTCCTCCTTTCTTAAACCAGACAAAGATCCAGAGCTCATCAATAATGAAAGTGAACTGGAACCATGTAAAATTCTCTAAGAAGCCCATCTCCCTTTGTACTTTAACACTATGACAGCCATTAATATTTCATGTATATCGTACATTGTCCTGTGTGTGTGTGTTTCACACCTTCTTCTTTTTCCCTCCACAGGTTTCAACACACTTAACCTTGGGTTAAGATCTTATTAGGCTCTGGGTATAAGCCAGTTTTAAATATGTACACCATTACATTGAATGTTACAGAAGGCCGAATGGCAAAACAGTGCTAACCTCATTAAATACACATGTTTTTTTTAAATATCTAAATATTAAAGGTCCAGTGTATGAAATTTAGTGGAATCTAGCGGTGAGTTTGCGAATCGCAACCAACGGCTCACTCTGCCCCTCCCTTTCGAAGCACTACGGCGGCTGACACAGAACTAAGATGTCGTCACGTTTTTGAAGGAGATTACATATTTACAAAACACTCTCTGTAGAGCAGTTTGTCTGTTTAGGGCTACTGTAGAAACAACATGGCGAACTCCATGTAAGGGGACACGAGGTGTGTAGAAATAGCTCATTCTAAGGTAAAACTAATAAAAAAATAACGCTTCATTATGTAAGGTCTTTATACACATCTGAAGACATAGTTATGTACTGTATATTATATTTCTGTCAATGATCCTCCAAACAATTACACATTGGACCTTTAAATAAATGAAATTATAATACAAATATTTACTAACTATAATACAAATATTAACCTTTTTGGAAGACAACAAGAGTTTCTGACAACATTTTCACACACAGACTAGCAGGTATTAAAAAGGTCTGCTTACTCTATAAGTGCTGTATTTGTAAAATAAGAATGGTAAAGTCCCCCTGTAGTCGAGAATTTTATTATTTAAAACTCATCTTTGAGCATCAAAACAGCAAATCGCTGCTATCCTTCTGAAACCTTGCACCTCCATATTTCACAATTCTTATTTTTTTCCATAAATAACTATTATTAGTCACCCTTTATGGTTGTCAGTGGGGTTTGCAAATATTTAACTAATAAAAAGTATTAAAGGTGCCTATCAACTTTGACAACACAGTATTTTAATTATTTATCATTCCTTGAAATACTGTGAATTTGGACATCCGAGGTTTCGGAAGGACAGGGACAATATGTTTTTTCCTGTGATGATAATTTCCTCATGCCTTAAAATAGCCTGAATGTAACTATATTTTCGGCACCAAGTTTATACTTCATCCATCTATCACTCGGACAGCCTGATCCACTCGATCAACTATGTTGATGTCTCAAAACATATTAAAAACACCACACAGACAATAATCCAGTATTAACTTCAATGTTAAAAATGCCATTTGTTCACTCTCTGCACTGAAAGAAAAAAAAAACAGGTAAGGAACATAACAGCACTGATATGAATGGCCCCTGCTCCTCTCTCAGGATGGTAAATTGAGGTTTACTTTGGAAATGAAAGCAGCAGAAGTCATTCCCTTGAGGAGCACTCCTCTTGAAACTGCTGTTTTGACAGCGGTAAGGCAATATCTGTTCATCGGGATGGAGTGCTTGAAAAGTGCGGTTCATTTCGCCACTCAGTTTGGTCTGAGAGTTACCACATATGATTAAATGAAGGGTTTGCCTGCTAAAATAAGGTCCAGCAAATACCAGCAAATCCGGTGTCTAGCAACAGCACACAGGAGCAGAATGCTTGCAAAGCATTCTTTTTCCGGAGACATTTCTCCCAGTGGTGCAAAATGCTTACAAACTCCCAAATAAGCTAACTATTTTACCCGACAAAACCGTGCCAAAGGTAGAATGTAAGCCATGAAACAAAACTCCAAATCAAAGATAGAAAAGCTGTCACTTACCCGCTCAGGACGACAATGAAGTCCATGACGTTCCAGCCGTTCCTCAGGTACGAGCCTTTGTGGAATGCAAATCCCAAAGCAATGATTTTTATTCCAGCCTCAAAGCAAAACATTCCTATGAAGTAGGGCTCTGTTTTTTCCTAAAAATAAATAAATAAAGAGAATAAGAACTTTACCCTGATGTCTGCAATTATGCAACAACTGTGCTAAAGCAATTCCTGTGGTTTTAGCCACAAATAATGTTTAATTTAGTTAGGCCATGTCTTTTTTCAAACAAGCATTGCTCAGAGGTCACATAAAATACTAATTAATTAGCCTTAGAGAGTCAATAAAGAGAACTAAAGTCTGAATAAAGTCAAGAACAAAGAGCAAGAGGAAGTAAAGAACAGAAGAAAGAGAGAAGGGAGACAGAGAATTTGAGAATATATGTGTGTGTGTCCTCACAAGTCTCTTTGACATGGGCGTCTTGTCCTCTCCGGGCAGATGTTGCTCCAGGGCCAGAACAATGCAGTTGGCAATTATGGTGGCCAGGATCATGTATTCAAACGGAGTTGATCAGGAAGGTTAAGGAATCCACACACTTATACTTAAACATCCAAGTGTTTGCCCTGAGGTCATCTTGTGTTAATGTATTTCTAAACATTGAAGTTTGAACAGAATTGACCCGCAACATTTCATTCAAATCAAAGCTACTTACTCCAAGTTTACAAGATGTTCTCAGGACCCGTGATGACTGAGTTCACAGTCTGATTTGCATGGGTGCAGAAAAACGTTGGATTTTGAAGCGTGGGCACTGGCCATTTTCTGCCAGTATGTGTGTGTGTGGATGAAAAACAGTGTCAGTAAATAAAGGAGTACAAATCTGCTTAAGACAGTGAGAGATTTCAGTACAAATAGAACAGGCACTTGGCGGACAGATCTCTCGGGAAGTCTCTCTCTATTCGTTTTAATTACATTCAGCTCAGCTCAATAGACTTGAGTGGGTTGTACAACTGTAGTGTCAACTCGCAACATAATTTATCAATTAAATTATACAATTAAATTCAATATATTGTTGCCTTGGAATTATAAGGTTCTATCTGACATTTTTCTCAAATTAGTTATTCACATTCATATTCTGTGATTTTATCAAAAACTGCTCAAAACTGCTCAGAATGCAGAATTCCAAGGCGACAATATTTTCTAATGAATACTTTTCATAAAAACGGCTTTGATAAGGTTATGTTGGGGGGATATTAAAAAAAAAAAAGTTAATAAAAAAATAACCAAGTAAACAGAGACGATTGTAAACTGAACAGCAAACCAGGCACTATGGCAGGGGTGTTAAAGAACATGACATATGGACATTTCATAATAATCTTCTATCGAAAGATGAATAGATATGATACATTAATACAGATTCAATGTTTTCATCTAAGAACATTTGTTTTCTTTATTTACAGTAGACGACTTATTAAGGCAATCAAAAGAATTGAGAGTTTTCTCTTAAGGTCATATTGTTCTTTGATATTTCCAAATGACAAATTTGCATATATTTCATTAAATTGCCTTCAGTTTTACCTTACTATTAAATATTAAAGCAGCATTCGGATTCTGCTATTCTACAAAAAAACACAACAAACCGTTTGCTCTTAAAAGACGTACTGAGGTGTTGTTTTTTTCAAAATGCAGTCCTTGACCTAAAAATATATTTGACAGCACACTCACTGGCTCACTACAAGTTGTCAAAGATTAATCTGAAGTCACATAATGTACAGACACATCTTGGCTTTTATGAGATAAGATAGTGTTTAAAAAATACAAGGATAGAGACAGAGAGAAAAACTACAGTCATTACAGTGTAGAGCAAAGAGAGAGAGAGAGAGAGAGAGAGAGAGAGAGAGAGAAAATAGCGGTATCCGTGGCAACAGGCTCTCCTCTTTGCCATAAGTCAGTTCTCAGAGTTAATATGGTCTTTGGGCCATTAGTGCTGCTAAATGCTCATCAACACAAACATCCTTTCAGTGTATGAACTACATTTATATGTTTTATATACATATAAACATACATATATGTACATACAACGCATATATTACCAGACCAACTCCTAAAAACTGGTGCTGAATATTTCAGATACCAGACACAGGATCAGGAAAGTTTCTCTCTTCACAAACATCTAACTTTACTGTTCAACTCTGTCCCATATTTTATTTTTCGGTGTTTTACCGGAACACATTTTAAAAATAACCGTGTACGATTTTGCAATGAAATGTCATACGATTCACATTATGTAACATAATGTGTTTTTGGTTTTTGAGTGAAAGAAATGAATCGCATTTCAATCCATTGAAAGCCGGGTGGATGAGAGCAAGAGAATAGAGACAGAAATAGACAGATACAAAAATGATTATAGATAATAAAATGACGTCAGTGCAGCGCTTAATGTCAGAATGATGCATACACATTCATTTCACTTCTATAAATGTGATCAATTCAAGTCAAACAAAAGATTCAATGAGGAAAAAATTGATTATATCAAGAAATCTATCATCAGAGATAGATCACGGTCGACTCTGAGAGAGCAATCTAACCACCAGGCAGTTTTAAAAAGGGCAGATGAGGGCTGAATGTCAAGTTCACCCTCACAAAATCTATCATTATTTGCTATTATTGCCATAACCTTTATGAAATGGATGTTTACCAGCATTTTCGAAAGGCTGCATTACTTACAACAAGTCAAAAATATTCTCTAAATAGATTCTTGGATATTAGTTAACATTAACTTAATACATCTTTCTGGTCAACATCCATCATTTGGGGCGAAAATGAGCACATCTCGTAGAGTACATAATACATTATATATTAGAAAAGTAAACCGGGTAAATTTGGAGTTCATGTTGACTTTAAAGCTCTTGTTCCTCTGAGTGTTTTCCAAACCAGATTAAGGAAAAATGAAGAGGTCTTTACCATCTGCCCACTCCACTCATTTCCTCTATATCTCCTTTTCTCTAGGGGGAGTCGTAGGGCCAAGTGACAGGATCAATTATTGAGTACGCGTGAGCGCGGTAGGGTACTTCCTCCCTCCGCCACACAGTGGGGATCAAAAGGGCTAACAGCTGCGGATTTCCCACCGGCCGAGCAGCACAGTGGCCCGCTCGCTTGAGTCGCTTCATTAAGCTCCCGTCCCTCCAGCAGACACCATCGACCCGTTACATCCACCTGTCCACCTGACCCCACCGCTAAACTGTCATGATTGACCTAAACCTGCCCCACAAGACAAATCATGACATTATCAGAGCGTCTCCTCCAAAGTGTCCCCTCATGTGTTCTTCCCAAAAGGTTCGATCTTTTCCAGTTAAACCAAATGACTACATTGCTGACCCTCCTCCACAGCGTCAGCTCCAACATTCGAGTTGAAATCACGTGTCGAGCGGCACTTCAAACAAAGCCCTGCTAAATTACCGCTCTCACATGCAGGTTGTCAATGCACCGGCACACATGGCTTTCGAACATGCTGTTCTGCAAACCGGCATGACCTTCGGTTATGCCACAGGCATTTCTTGTGCGTTTATATTTGAGGGGGTTGCCTTTTTACTATAAATCTGTTATGGATTCAATTACAGTTTTTACAAGTTCAAGCTTCTAGAATGTATTTGAAGTGCGATGATATTTACAGTCTTCAATTAGAAATGACAAATCAGATTAAAACTTAACAGTATCATGTGGGTAGATATTTTATAAGAAAGTTTACGAAACAAGAAACAAGATCTGTGTGCAAAAAAAAAATGTGACATGCAAATGCTGTACTTTCCAAACCACAGAACATTGTGTGGGAGACATGTGTCTAAAATATACTGAATGTATATTGTTCAGTTTTAAAGCAATATATATTTCATCACATTTCTGAATTACAGGGATCTGTCAAAACTAGTACAGTAAGTGCGGTGGCTTCACAATAACCTTTGTGAAACCATGACAACCCAACAAGTGATTTTCCTAATGATGTCATGATTGACCTACGTAATTCAACAGCATCTAAAAAAACACTCAAAAGCATTTCGAAATGACTGACGTGGGAGCATGTGTATCCTTAGGAGGATCAGAATAGCTCTTGTACCTATGTCCTCACGGTAGATGTGATTTACAACACAGATTCTTACTGAGGAATATTTTAGGTGTAAACAGTTAAACAGTATTTATTTTAAACTTTTTAAATGTATGAAATGAATTACAGTTATTACATAATATATTACTTATGTCCTCGGCCGTCTTTATATTTCATGTAATGCATTCCAAGACTGCAGCCTACAGAAGGGATGCATGTGACATTGTCTCAAAATCTGGAGGAAACAAGTGTCTTAAGGCTAAAATACACTACAAGACTTTTGCTCAGATTTTCAGTCTGGACTTGTTGCAGAAAGTCTGTGCCACTGATTTGGTCAGTTAGTGTGTTTCTATCTAAAACTTTCAAAACGTCTGCAAGTGTATGATGTCTAGTTTAAAAAAAATCTTTCCGGATTTAAAAGTCTTGTAGTGTATTCCAGCCACTAGGAAACAGCATAATTGAGATCTTTCGAATTTGACCTTAAAAAATTCTTCATGCAGGTGTGAATCAGTGTAAAGACAAAGAATACTGGAAACTGATTATCACTAGATAATAATGCTTTTAAAAAACAAAAATGTACAATTTTACACCAATTACACTTGTAATTTCATTCTAGAATTTTGCTCTTCACATCATCAAAATCCCTCATATAAACATTTGTACAATACGTTGGTTATTGATTAGCTCTTATCGGGCATCATATGGCACTTACTGACATCAAATCTGAACTATAATGAGTCCATAACATACATTTAACTACACTGTTAATCTTTCTTCGTAGTACACTGTAATATTCCTCCCATAGGGACATGTTTCTCTCCGTTTACTACGGGACAGATTGCAGTTGCATTTGTTCTGGGGCAATGCCAAGTAATTACAGCACCATTAGCAGGGCATTTGTCTCTTCAGCTCCCCGAAGCTCTCAGTCTAAGAGATGTGTGACCATATGCCTCAAATCTGCCTAAAGTGATGGTGGACACTGACACCTGCATTATGAGCACAGGAGAGCTACAGATAGATGCTATAATTGAATTTAACATGCAGACGCACGCACGCTCGCACTCTGAGTCACGCGCTCCTGAATAAAAAAGGTAAAGCACAAAAGAAGTATCAATCAACATGGACGGGCAGGTATCCATGATATCACTCCCCTGAATTGTTCTCCTTTCATTGGGCTGCTATACAGCTTGTAATATTCAGCACATTGGTTTCTTGAAACAGGCATCAGTATAATAAAAAAAACGTTGGTCACATGATCATTGCATACACCGGATCTAATTATGTCTCTCCCCTCTGGAATTAGAAATAAGGGAAATGGTATTTGGCTCAAATAAAGAATTTTAGCCAATTGAAAACAGAAATAAACATACGCAGACACGTTTTGGAATGACGGTCTTCTCTGTAACTGACGCCTCTGTCGAAGGCTCAGATTGGTTCACACTTTACAGCCCTCGCCTGCATAGTGTGAGAAGTTTCTGTTTTTAGCATGTATACTCATTTGGCATTTCAGAGAAAAGGAAAGATGTTCGTTTATAGATTTCTCAACAAATTACAGCTTTCACTGATTTAGATTTAACATCAACTTATGTTGGCCCAACATTTCTTTACTCAGAGGTAAGTAATAAGAAATAGGTCACCTTTAAAATAGAAATTCTGTCATTATTTACACTACCACTTGTCATTTCAAACCTGTATGATTTTCTATCTTCTGCAGAACACAAAGACATTTTGAACAATCCTGGTAACAGAAAACCGTTGGTCCCCATTGCCTTGCATTGGTTTTGTGTCTATACAATAGAAGTCAATGGCGACCGATGGTTTTTGGTTACCAACATTTTTCAAATCTTCTTTTGTGTTTTGCAGAGGACAATCAAACAGGTTAAAAATGACAACAGGGTGCATAAATGATGACAGAAATTTTATTTTGAAGGTGAACTATTCCTTAAACAAACACAGACTAGAATAATCTACTTTTAAGTGTATGATTGAAGTCATCTAAAGTGAATGTTTCTCCATGCACATGCTATGTGATACACTACACTCATAATAATTCTTACCATCCTCTGCCAATAATTAATATAATTAGATGGTAAACCACAGCACTACAGTATGTCTGGCCTTTATAAGAGGACACTCTGCTACAACATTAAACAATAACCAACAGTTGTTCCTGTGTTGCGCACCTGTGACGAATACAGCCTTATCATCTTCATCTTATTTGCATCAAAGCCTTTTTTAAATAGCTCTGTGTCACTTTGAAGTTTAGAATCATTTCAATGTAGCCAAACTCCTCCTGTGGGGTATCATAGTAAATCAAAAAATAGTTTTTAATCATCAGTTACTCACATAGTGAGATTTATTTTCCTTTATTTTGATTCATGCATTTAAAATGCTAAAACCACAAAGACATTACAGTAGGTCACTATCATTTTACCAGGATTAATAGCATATGTTTTACACTTCTTGCACTACTTTAACTGAACACATGATAAAAATATCCCTGTGTAACCAAATTAAAGATTTAAAATATATATGTTACCTCTTTAGACTTTGTGAGTCTACTGGAATGCCGCTGTCCATGGTGCTGAATGCACGTCATTCGGTTATGTGGCGTAAAAGGACATTACGTGCGTTTGAAAAGTAAAAAAACAACCTTCAACTTTGTATGTTATGTAACAACAATTTCCAGAAAATAAGGGATTGTCTGGAGACTTGAAATTATAGTACAATTGGGCATGAGCAAACACTGTACAGTTTTTTTTAAAGAAAACAGAGGTGCATGTGCTTCTTTAAAAACATGTTGATAACACGCTGTCAACACTGTGTGTGTGCGTGTGTCGTGAGTTAGGGCGTGTTTTACCGTTTCGACAAAAGGATATGGCCACTCTATTATCTTCTTGGCATACTTTCTAACGACGTTGTCCTCTCCGAAGATAAAGAGCGATCTGTTAACAGTAAAGCAGTTCTGTCGGACTGGTATGGGGTTGTACAGGGCCATGGTTCGGGCTCGCTGCGCTTTGGTCTGTTTGAAGGCTGGTGAAACTCCACCTGTGGATACCGCGGGAGCCTCCCGGTTCCGATTGCGCTCCGATCCCCCATCCCCGGCTCCCAGCAAACCGGGAACATCGTCTCCGAACCGAGCCATTCTGTGTGGGGCAGAAACAGCGAAAGCTTAGCCCGTTTGTAAACAGGGCTGTGTGTATTTCAGCGTACTGAACAGATGCAAAAAAGTGAGATCACATCCACTTGGTGAAACGCAAAGAGTCATCCAAACTGCAAGAGTTTGTCACAGGTTGGGTGTTTTCCTTTTTATGATAACGACGGAGTAAATAAACGACCGTATCCTCCAACCGAGCGCAACACGTAGCTTACTCCATCAGACATCCCTAAAAACAACTGAAGTAGCATTACCTGAAAGTAAAATAGGGAATAAAAGCGTTTTTAATCCCAATATCCAGTCGTACATCCCATGAATGACTCTTTTCAGATGAACAGAATCAGCACTGTCTTTGTTTTTTTTCTTACTAAAACACAATGACAAAACTAAAAAGCCATTTTCGACTGCTGTCTAGTTTCCTTCGTTCCTTCTTCAACCTATGCAATGTTTGTTGGATATTTTTCCGAGCATCAAACACAGTGCTCTACAAGCTCCATCTTCAATGTGTGTGTGCTGTGCTGCGCGAAGAGGCGCGCGTGTGGTTAGTTTAAGCTTTGCACGCGCACCTGGCCGCCCCTCACCAAAGCGCGAATGTGTCTGAGCGCGCGTTGGATTCTCCGCGCACTCCGACTGTTATTTGCAGCGTGAGTCTGAAAAGCTGTTATACATATGCCCATCGAAAAGGCTGCTTTATGCCATTATATAAATCCCTCTAATTGATAGTATTAACTAAATAAATGTATTTTTAAACATTCACTTCGTTAAAGGTTTGCTATAAGAATCAGCCAATCGTTAGGTTTAACGGCAGTAAACATGCTGGCAGATTACAATTCGTTACTACAAATTACCTTAGTTTACTACGAATATAAATTGTGGTAAGACTTACCACAAATAAGCTTTATTAAAATAAAACAAAAAAAACTATGGCTACTTAAACTATGACTAATTTATTTTAATATTTATTTATTAATTTTGTGGTGTAAACCACAAAACAATATCTTGCCTGCGAGGAAAAAGAAAGATTAGATGAGTTTACGTTGAGTTTATTTTACGTCACGAATATTCACGGCCCTGTTTACATTCTTTGCAGGCTCTGAAAGATGCATTTTCCAGAGAAATGAGTTTGCGAAATCTTTCATCAAAATGTAATAACTTCCACGTCAACGATTTTCCTTTTTAACTGACCTCACCAACCCCTTTTACTTTTTAACCACTCCCTCCAACCACACAATAAATGGTGACAACTCTAAAACATCCAATACATTTTCTAATGGATTTTAAATGTCTCGCACTATATGTTCTCCTTTCTTGTGACTTTTTAGAGCAAGAGTGTTAGAAGAATATTAATGCAAGCAAGTACACATGTATCACCCACAATAGACACTTGTACCCATTCATTTAATGCAACAGGAGAAAAAAAACCTCTATACTAGCTTGCTTTGAGTTTAAAGATGACTTATGTTTAAAAGTCGCCGCTCCAGCACACGTATAAATTCTACTGCCAACCCATGCGTGCAGTACTGGAGCCGTTTGACACAAAGAAACAGGACATGATCAGTTGAACAATCTTTCTGGAGTTGAATGATGTTTCTGAAGCTTAAATGTAGGCTACACACGTCTTTTAAAGCGCAGTGAACTCGAATTGTACACTCCTAAAACATGGCATCATCATTGATAATATTTACATTTATGCATTTGGCAGACGCTTGTAACCAAAGCGACTTACATTGCATTGTACTATACATTTGTTTCTGACTATGTGCAATCCCCTGGGATCGAACCCATGACCTTGGCGTTGCTAGTGCCATGCTCTAACCACTGAGCCACAGGAAAGCTATATGATATGATGTATGACACCAACTTTTTTGTCAGTGGTGCCTGTTAATGTCACTTGGAACATGTTCCTGTTAATACTTACAATCAGACTTCCTACTTCTTTGACAAATCAATTATTTAGTTTCTACTGTATATTTATTGTTTATCATGTTTACTGTTTACAGATTGTTCTTTGTCTTTTCTGTAGTGTTAATTGCAGACCTGGTCAAACCACATCTTGTACTGTATTTGACAATAAACCAAATCAAAATACATTATTATTTACACAGAGTGAATAAACTGTTGCTTTGCTACTAATTAACAAAAGACCAACCAAAAACACAACATATAAAAACATAACCAAATAATAAACGCATTTGCATCACATTAGTCTCAAACCAAATGTGAGGCCAGAGAGTGACGTATAAAATGAATGAAGAGAACAGTTAAGGCCAGAACGGACCTGCTAATAGTAGTCAATTACAAAAATAGAGATCTCAAGCAGAGTGGGAAAAAACAGATGCAGCTATTAATGATGATGTAAACTGCAAGAGACCAATGACCCAGTGGATGGTTCCAGACTGAGGTTATCATCAACAGAACATCACTGCAGGATGATTGAAATTAGACATCTTTCTTCTCTCTCTCCTCCTAAAAGCAATTAAAAACATGATTCAGAAAACAGAAAATTTAATTTGGAAACAGTGTAACATGTGAAATAGTATTTTTTAATTAATAGCTCTGTCTGAGCATCTCTGAACCCCTTCGATACCCCGATTAGAGTTAGTACACCTCACTGAAGCTGAGATGAAAAGGTGAGGAAGAAGACTTCACCAGGTGCCCTATATTGAGAACTACTATAAATAAGACGGAGCGAGCTCGCACAGACACACGAAAAAACGCTCAGTCTCCCTCTGGAGCTGCCAAAGTCCATTCTCAATGGCCAATTATGCCACACGATCTCAAAGTATAGTTCTGCTCCACAAAGGGGGTGGAAAGAAGTGTGTGTGTATGTGTGTCCAAAGCTGACAGAGTAAGAAAAATTGTTAGTGTGAATGTGTGTCACAGAGAGAGAAAGACAATAGAGAACAGAGAAAAGGGAGTGACTCCTGTAGCATATGCATTCATCACACGTCAACACGTTTTCATAATAATCTCTTGAATAAGCCTTATGGAAAGCATGAGAGGGGTCCGAGCAGCAGTCGTTTAGTTCTCTTTTCAATCGGGGGATAAGATATGCAAGCAGACATCTAAAAGACATTGTTATGATAACATAAAAAATATGTATCTCTCATCAGATTTTGTACATAAATGCGTCTTCACATGCAATGGTGATTCTCCTTTATCCAGGAAGGTCTGTGTTTGATCACACGCTAAATTAATTTGACAATTCTTTTAGCGCTTAATCCGATATAAATCTGTGAACCCTGACCTCTCCGTTTAAGCCTTTTATTTCCCGCTAATTAAAAGCTATCTAAAAGACATGACCCTGTGAAACATCTCTGCTCCCACATAATGCAGTGTCCTTGTCATCCTAATAGTGGTCTCCATGGTGACTGTACACCCTTGAATTTCTAATCCGCTCCTCCCGTTGTTGGTTGTACAGGGTTAGCTCACCAACCGACACCTTTCCCAGCTGTGATCTTTCAAATAGACAGCCAAACACAGAGCTCTCCTGCTGCATTGCCCCTCAAATCCACAGACACTTAGTGGGTTTGCTATAGACGCTCAATCAAATTGAAATGCCCATTTGAAATCTATTCTGTGGACAGTATATCCAAATTGTTAAGCACTGCCCAAACTATCCAAATGCACATGATGCATTTCTCACAAATAGTGCAGCAGCATCTAGTCAGTGCTTTGACACAAAGTGATATAAAGAACCAAATATATTTTCGCACCTAAACAATAATTTAGAACAAGGAGGTTTTAGCGGCATCTAGAGGTGAGGTTGCGAATTGCAACCAACGGCACACTCCCCCCTTTCAAAGCAACACCGCGGCTGACAGAACTAAATTGTCGTAGCGTTTTCGCTTCTTTGCCGAAGAAGATTACGTATTTACGAAAACACGCTCTGTAGAGCAGTTTGTCCATTTAGGGCTACTGTAGAAACAACATGGCGAAGTCCATGTAAGGGGACCCGCGGTGTATGTAGATAGAAATAGCTCATTCTAAGGTAATAAAAACAAAACACTTCATTACGTAAGCTCTTTGTACACCTCTGAACACAGTTATATATATTATAATGCATTTCTGTCAGTAGATCCTCCAAAACATCGGACCTTTAGGAGTCTGTACAATTCTTTGACAGCACAAATGGGCCATGAGCAAATGGATACCTAGTGTACTTTATTACAGTCTTCAAGGAGAAATTGTGTTATATGTATTAACAGTTTAGCCTAAACTGAGAGATGTCAAACTTACATGCTCTCATTTTTTACATCCTCTGAATGTATATTATTGACTTAAACACATAACCTTTCATCTTTTTATCAATTGTAATACATTAATAGTTATTATTAATAGTTAACCTACTTGTATTTCTTTTTGGTGCCTTAAGCTACATTTATACAATGTCTGTAAATACTGCACATCTCTTGAAACTTTGAAATAGCTCATAGGGAATCAAACCTGTAGGTTCAATTCCCACGTAACACACACACACTAATCAAATATATGCTCTAGCTTGAATGCACTGTAAGTCGCTTTGGATAAAAACATTTAAATGCGTAAATGTGTAAATGTAAGAGACACCCCGCTCTGGCAACAATGAAACTCTTTCTTTTGCACAATGAGTCTGGGTACCTTTCAAAATAATCACCTCAGAAATGTCACCACAAGCTCCATCGAGAGCACTAAATAAAGCCCATCTATGGGATCGTTGCGGCATCTCAACCAAGCCCTAATTCAAGCGATTTGGCTTGTGATTTTCTGTGCTCTGTTACCTAGCAACAGCCTCGTCCTCCCATCTCAAGCAACTGGGCTGTAACCAACTCAGGCTTACATAAACCACATATTCAGACAATGAGCTCAATTTTATTTTTGTGTACGATTATTGATTGTCACTTGGAAGATGGCTGTGCGTTCGGTTCAGATCTGAATAAACATATAAATGTGTGTTTGCATTCATGAGATGCCAGAGGTTGATGTCACACACTCTAGTTGTCACATTCTTAAGCACTGATGCAGAAGAATCTAATTACACAGAGCAAGAGGAAAGACTAGCAATAACATCATTAAACAAGATAATAACTGTTGTACACAGCGAGGACATCATCTGCAAAACATATAATCATATGACAGCTGCAATCTTTAGATGAAGTGATGTTTATAATATTCAAGCCCAAGGAAGTTTTCCCTGCTTTCTCCCAATTAATAGAAAAACATGTCACGGGTAAGTGCAAGATCGAGCTCAAAACTGTAAAGCAAAACCATTCTCATACAAATAAAAGCAAAAACCATTCCTCCACACAATGGACTCAACTATTAAGAAAACACACAACCAATGAAAGACAAAATATTTAGACATTATCATTGTATATCATATCTCACATTGTATGCTATATAATAATATATATTACTAGAAAATGCTGGCTGATTATTACTTACAAAATGAAAATGTTTTCATGAAGTTACAATGGCTATATTACACTTCATTGCACTTCATGTTACAAAATGTGTTACACATACAAAATCATTTTACTGCCCACATTTGCAATATGGGGATCATTTCAATAATTGCCAATGTTTGACGTGTATTTTTCTGCTATTTTTGGCATGTGAGACACCTGTTACTCTTTGTTGTGCGTTTGAATTGTTTCTGTGTTTGAAATGGTGTGAGCTGGTCTCAGTAGACGCATGCATGGCTCCATCTAGTGGTAGAAGTTTGAAACAATAGAGTAAAAAGAAAATCCTTGAAACTACCCAGTATCATGGTAATGGCATTGTACTTTTTGATGAACCCTAGAGTATAAGCACTATATGAATTACAGAATTATTCAGAATCCTTTTTCAATTTGTATTTGTACAGTATCATTGTTTTACCATACCCTACCATTCCCTCACTGTACCATGTTACCTCCACAGTATTTATAAGGACAGATTCTTAAACATTCAATAATGACAGTTAAATAAATAATAACTTTCAACACAAAAACTAAGGATTTCCAGACTTAAACCTAATTTATCTTTTAGCATCTGTTCAACTACGTGAAAAAAAATGAACGACTAATAAAAATCTGCAATTCTAATAAGCTCTAACAAGCTTGCCAGATCTTTTGATCAAAGCCATAGCACGGTCACTCTATTTCTGTTATTAAGCAATCCATCGCAATACTGTGCTGATTATTACATTAAAGTTAAATGAATGTAGTTATGCGTAATGGCATCTAGAAAGAATATCAATACTGTACAGAGCAGTGTTGTAAATTATACTTCCAGTACAGTGACCAGTCCCAGTGAAAGACGGCTCTGGCAGGGCTTACCGGAGGTTTAAAACCCATATGGCAGAGGAGGATGGATGGCAGGTCTGGCTCTCACCCCGTTGGCAGATAAAAAGGTGATAGGGGGATGGATTTAGGATAAGGACAGATGGGGCTGTGGAAAAGGAACCTGGAAGTGTTGTGCACATGTAAATGTTCAAGGGGTATGGGAGGGTGGGAAAAACTATAGAAGTATATATCTTATATATATACATATCTCTTAGTTGTATAGGAACACGCACACACACACACACACACACACACGCACACACACACACACACACACACATACACACACACACACACACTGATGCATGTGCATGAGGTTTAGATTGACTAAGAAGAGTTAAAGCAGATTTTGTTTATGATACCTACCAAAAAAATGAATTAAAAACAGGTTTTATCATTTTATCATACACAATATCTTAACACACTTTTTAAAAACAACAAATTAAGCAGACAGCTTAATAAATACGATAAAAATGCTCCAAATTCCCATCATCACTAAAATCACCTGAACTAAGATAAAATAAAAATAGGATAAAACATTTAAAAATATATATAATATAAAAATAATTAAGTCTTTACAATGTTGCTACAACTTGTTCAACCGAGTATAGTATGGACCACTATTTAACGCATTTTTGTCCTTTCTCGATGTCCACAGTGTCTTAAAATGTGAACGTGAACATTCTTCCAAAATGCAGCATTTGCATAAAGCACAAGGGGGCGCTGATGAGCCGTAATCCTGCTGAGAGGATGCAGGTGCGCTATGCTTTCATGAAATGCACATATGAGCTCTCTCCATCTCTCATTGAACTAAAAAACAAACGTTACTCACCACATACAGCAATTACTATGGTCTCCCAATAGATGTATGAAGAGGCAAGATGATATAGTATCCACAAAGAACAAGCAACACACAATCTTTCACTTGCCTGTTGCGTTGTTGTGCATCCCAGGTGAACAACAGGTAGGTCAGCCACATTAGTTACGATCTCATTTGTGATGACTATTCAAGAAAAAGCACCATAGCCATTTTTAAAAATCGTACACCAGACCAAAATAAGGTTAATGCTAAGCTTTCTTCCAACATATGTCAGAAGAGACCGTTTCACCGGTATGCAGAGGGTTTCCGGACGCCTGTTACCTTTGATATTTAAATGTGGTGTGAATGATTCCACAGCAAAGGAAAGATCTGACATTCATCTGGCCTGCTGTATTCTCACCACTTTTATCATTGCTGCTAAAAAGGTCCTCTCACCCCCTTCATATCCATCTCTCCATACAACTGCCCCAAGCTCGTCTTTATACTTCATCGTAAGCTACCCAGCACCAAATGGTTCTTTAACAGTAGTTATTAAGTAGAGACAACACGGAACCAAGACTTGTTTATCATAAAAAAATCTAACATTAAAATGTTTTCAAATGAACACAGATTGAAAAAAACAACAATAAAAATAAAAAAATTACAGAATGTTACTGTTATTTTTAACAGATTTTTCCCGTATAATGTCCAAAAAGAATATTTTTTTAAGATTTATTAACAGATCTTTCACGTATTTTTTAAATACGGTCAAAAAATGTTTGTTTTTACAGTATATTTCTGAAATATGGTCAAAAACCATTAAATTACAGAAAAAGAGCAAATTTACAAGGAAAACTGACAAAACCATGTAATTTTACAGGAAAAACTGTTATTTTATGGAATATTTCTGGTGCCCCAGCTGCCAGAAAATGTTTGTTTTTTTACAGGATTTTTTACCATGTTCATTATTAAGGTCAAGTATGTAAATAATGTGAATGCATAAACAGCAGCATGATTTACACAGAACAAATGCTGAGCTAAAAAATGTATTAGTATTAGCCATGTTAACTTATACAAGAGTAAAAATAATGTTTGGAATAGAATAGAATAGAATCCACATCATGAATCATAATGTTGTTCATTCTAAGCTTGCATGCAGCAGTATTAATTTATTTAATGTGTGTCTACTTGAAATTTGAATGGATTTTGATTGGCTGTTTTTGTGATGACAACGATTTCGTTCCTCTTTATTATCATTATAGTTGTGGACTCATATTTACTGTATATATTTTTTTTTATAGTTATTGTCCTTGGTGTGAACGGTCCATAAAAATGCACTGCACTACACTAATACCACATCATTCTTGTTCAGTTATTACAGTTTTTCTCGATTGCTAACACACAATTCATGAAACAATTCATCATTTTCTGACAACTATAAACACATTCTCAGAACAATACACCAACTTGTACAAACCCAACACACAAACAGCTTCAATTTGCATATGTTTAACCATGTTCTCATTCAGAAAACACAAACACACAATATAATGAACTGAAGTGTCAAGACGTAAACTCAAATAGAACACATTTATCCACCAGTAAACATTTAGTGGCAAAACTGATGACACACCAATCAGAATCTCAGGATAATATCAATAGGAGCACATGTAATTGTGCATCCTAGAATCATCTACTGGGCTTTATACTACTTACTGTAAACATACAGTATAATTACACTACACACTTTATATGAGAGATATGTCACTATTCTGTATCCAGAACTGTAAAACTGTAAACTGTAGCACGTGTACACCCTCAAATTTGTGATTGTCAAGTTTACAAATGTGCATTTGTAGCTTTTTTTACCTTTTCCGTATTTTTGCTGAAAATAGTATACTTTTACTAAATTGGGCCAAAGGTGCAGAGGATGCCATATTTTTTTACATTGCCTCCTATTGACAAATCGCTTCACTGTTTTGTTTCTCTTATCTTCTCTGTCAGTCGCTTTGGATAAAAGCATCTGCTAAATGCCTGAATGTAAATGTTATTTGTGCAGTTGTATACTGTATTGTGTTGCATGACCAGTTCATATTGTTCTTTGGTTTTTGAACTTTTCTTGTCTTGTAAGATCATCTTCATACTTGACAGTAGTGTAATGTTTTATTTTTTTCTAAAGCTCATTCTTGCATTTTGCTCTATGTGCACTCTTTTATGTTGTATATTCTAATAAACACTAAGCTGTCAAATTATTCTTGAATCACAATAAGAGGTTTTAGTAACAGTTTTTTGAATTTATCTCACCAGTGTCTAAGACTATGTTGTATGTGGGTGTGTTTGAGGGCTTGTGTGTCATATCTGGGGGAAAAGTTTGTTTGAATGGTTTTTAGAAGAGAGCTTCATTTTGACCTGAAAATAGGATGTTTGGGGAATTGGGTGAGATGTTATGGATTTGTGTTTACTGTTTTGAGAATACGAGGCATAATTTCAAGAAATGTGTTTAAGCAATCGAGAAAAACTGTAACATAACCTTTCATGACAGCAAGAAGAAATAATTTTGTCTTGACTGTTGAATCACTTTTCAATTAAAATGTGAACTACATCAATGAACAACATTAACGAGTGAACGGACCTATCTTTTTTAATAAAATGCTATAATGGGGGGAAATATCAATTAGACAACCCAATAGACTAAAGGATGCATGTGGGAGTAGCTCCGCTTTTGTTATTGTACATTATGTCCTACTGGCTGAAGAACACCTTCTATGTAATTCAACCTACACAATGACTTCCCATTATTACATGAATCATTGATCCGTTCGAAGATTTCAATATCTTTGGATTCCAAATTTATCACGCATCAAGAAAATTAGCACTTTTTACCAAGCAATAATTATCTGACAAAAATTAAAAGGCGAATGAAAATTTGTTGCAATACTGTAATATTAAAAATCAATTATTACAAAAAAGACGGCAGAAGATTTCCTAACTGCCAATCTTTTTTTTTGAAAACTGACAAAATTTACAGCAAAATTTACAATAAAGTGCTTTCATCAAACAAAGTGACTGACATGTTATTTCATGCCTTTGCCAGCAGCGGCTTTCATATTATCAATAAATCTGGGTCATAAATAATTAAAAACACACAGACTGTGTGGTGGAGTACAACAGTCCCGTCAGGCTGCCGTGAAAGGACATATTTCACATGTTGGTCCTCTGAGTCCGAATCTATTAAAGCTAAAACAACATTACGATGAGAGCCGCAGTACAGAATGAACTCAAATGACAGAGGAAAAGAAAACGTAAATAAAAATGAACATTTTCCCTGGAGTGTGGATTCTTTAACAGGTATATGAGTAAATTTCTTTCAATCTACCTACAGCAGCAAACGAAGCAAATTTTGAGATGAGAATGAGAAATGTAACATATTTTATGCAAAATATTTTTAGTGCATAGTGAACTTTTATTATTAACAGGGAAGAAAATGGTAAAGCACGCTTACATAATTAAAAAAAAAAGAATGATGGAAAGAAGAGTCTCAAATAACATTTATTTTTTAATGAGTATGCTTACTGTATATCTAAGCAATTCCTGCCTGGTGCCAAAAGGACCCATCAACTGCAACCATATTGGATAGATAATGAGCTCTTACATAGTTTTGGCTCATTAAAAAGCAGCTACTGCTTTAACAAAGGAGTCTGGAAATGAAGAATATTAATACTCATAACATCCAAAATACTCAGATTACTTTTCTGACTTCCAAACTCAAATTTATATTTCATTCAATTTCTATTTATGTTGTAGCGTATAAAATGTATGTGCTATATTTAAAGTCTTCTGACACGTACATAGAACATTTTTGTATAATTAAGTTAAATAGACTTCATATAAAAATTAACTGAATCTAATAGTAAAAAAAATATCTCCTCTGAAGCAAAGTAAAGTGGCCTTCATCTTTTGCTTAGCAGCAGATGTTTGGCGAAGGGCTTTATACAGCAATTGCCAAATTCTAAAATTGTGTAATGGTTTTCTATCCAGAAGGTCAGCGTGTTTGCTTGCTCTGGTTTCTCCTCACTTACATGAGCCTTAAAATGAAAAAAATAAAATAAAGCAAAACCTGAAACAAAAAAAACAGACTTCTAGGATGCCGCTACGAGTAGACCTGATGCCTATCTGCAGTGGAATCTGTTTTTACACTGTAAGAAAATTGTTGCTTCAACTTAAAAATATTAGTCAACACAACGTGTTTGCACCAAAGTTGAGTAATATTTTTAAGTTGAATTAACTCAATATTTTAAGGCAACCAGGTAACTTATTTTTTTAAGTTGAACCAAAACAAGCTACAAATTTTTTTACAGTGTACCAAACCACATTACAAGACACATTTCGCAAAAAAAAGATTATACTGTATTTTCAATGGCACTGTTATAAACTATTTAAATAACTAAACGTATCAATCATCTTTCATGTACATTTGTATGCAATACAATTTACATACAATTCTATGGCAGCATAACGGCCAGCAATATAAAAGAAAGGAGTGGGGAGCATTACAACCATTTTTAGAAACCAACCCCCAGTGAAATCCATCGTTCATATTTTTTATTACATCTTGACAGTAAGGATGAAATACACACTGGGACTTTCAGCAGTAAATAAAGCCTGTTGCATTACTGGGCATATAACATAAAGCTACAGCGAGTGCAGGAAAGTGAAGGCTACAATATCCGAAAATCTACTACAGTGAATTTACATTTGCTCATTTTATTCAAAGACAAAATTCACAATTTACCTCTTATGAATACGTTTATCTAAAATGGTCTGCAATACCAGACCATATTGTGTGTGAATCGACTAGCTCAGCAGTTCTCTTCTGGGTACTGGGGACCCACTGCATATTTTCTAACAGCAGACTGCAGATAGATCTAGTTTATCGATACCAAACTCATTGAACCTCATGTTCCTAATGGCAGTAATACATCATGATCTGGACTCTCCCCACCCACCTCAAACAAATCCTGGTGCATCAAGCTATTTTCATAAACCCATTGACAAATAAAAGATTGTGCTCCTGCATCTACCTACATCACTCTCATTTTCTACTCCTCCTCTTGTGACTGATGGGTGCATCACACCAGCCTGATGAATAGGCCTTTTCAACATGTCAACATAAATTATTCAGCTTTGACAAACAAGTCTGACATTTAAATCTGCTGGTTGTCGAAGGCGAAACATTTATAGGCTGAACAGAACAATTTGAGGTGAAAACGCATTTGAATGTGTCTTAAATGTCGTCTGGAGACAAAAAGGACAATAGCATTATAATTGAAACCTCTATTCCTCATAAGCTCATCATTTTCGCAGCGTGCCCTCTTGGAGACATGACCTCGTGTGAGATACTCACAGGTCTGTTATGCAACATGGGAATATCTGTTTCTGGTATCATGTCAATCAATTTGATTTAGACAGCCACTAAAAGTTATATAAAATAAGGAAGCAAATCCAGTTTTTCATGAACTTTTACCATGAAACCATACTGTAATTTTGGCAACACTTTACAATAAGGTAAAATTGAGCAACATTAGTAGATGATTTAAATAACATGAGCTAACAATGAGCAATATCGTTTTTCAGCATTTATTAATCTTTGTTAATGTTAACTAATGTCAATACAACTGTTTATGTTAGTTCACTGTGCATTAACTAATGTTAACAGTTACACAACTTTATGAATTTAAAAATATTAGTAATGCATTAGTAAATGCTAAAATGAATGTGAACTAAGATTATTAAATGTTAAAGAAGTTTTGCTTGTTTTTAGTTATGGTAATGCATTAAAAAATGTTAACAAATACAGCCTTATGGCAAAGCTTTACCATAACTTTCGTAAGTTATTAAATACCTGTTGCTGCCATCACAATGACACATTTCAAATGTTTTAGTGTTTTGCCTCCTCTTTCTTGTTTTTGTTCTTATAAGAAAGTCGCTTACCTGGTGCAAATTTCCATTTGAAAAAAATGATTTACAAAACATCATTTGAACTGATCCTCTTTTATAAACTCAAGGATGTGGATTCATATGTCTATACATTTCCACACAACCTTGGTGTTTGACAAAAAAAACAAAAAAGTCATTTTTACTTTTGTATATGTAATTGGTTACAGAAAAACACAGACAATCTGGATTCGGTTGGCAATAAAACGTTCCCCTGTCAATGTTGAAAATACTATTCGTCCCCATGAGAAACAATTACAAGGCCAAACAGAGCTTTGGAAATGAAAATTCTGTCATCATTCACTCACCTTCGAGTTGTTCCAAATCTTTATCAATTTCTTTGTTTGGTTGAACACAGAGAAAGATATTTGGAAGAATGCTTATAACCAGACAGATTTTGCCCCCCATTGACTACCATAGTAGGAAAAATACAATGGTAGTCAAAAGTGCCCCAGAACTGTTTGCTGTCCTACATTCTTCAAAATGTCTTCTTTTGTGTTCAAGAGAACAAAAAAAATGATAAAATGATAAAGTAATTTTTCCTACTATGGGCAAAATCTATTTGGTCATAAGAATTCTTCCAAATATCTTTCTCTGCTTTCATCAGAACAAAGAAGTGTGTACAGATTTGGAACAATTCGAAGGTGAGTAAATGATGACAAAATTTTCATTCTTGGGTGAAGTATCCCTTTAAGGGCCAGAGAAGAATCAATGAAAAACGAAAATACAAAAATACTAAAAACACCTGACAGCAGAGGGGGAAATCTAATAATAAACAGTATAACCTTTTTAAAACTATTATTACACCACTTCTGGATATTTATCTGGATGTATCCAGATGTTTTGTTTACACAGAATAAAAAGAGATTCAGTCACCCAAACTACAGTTCACCTCTGTAGGGTTTATTACACATATTGTAGGTTTTAATTCCATTAATTTGGAACATTCGGCAAACAGCATACACGCTAACATTCATGAGCTCAATGTGTGACATCCCGTCCTTGTTTCTGCGCCACTGGTGTGGATCTGTGCGGCTACAGTATGTGTCATGAAAGCATATGCGTGTAACATTGTGTCTAAGCTTCATGAATATCTAAATATAGGCCTGTCTGTCATTTGCTCTCTCTGTTCTACATGGCACTGAGCTCAGAGCAGATCCTGCCCACCCAGTTTAGTAGCGGTCTCATTATTATTCAGTGGGACTCAATTCCTGTACTGCTCTGAGTGCAAAGTTATGGTACGAAAATACTCTTGACGTACAAAAACAAAACTTGCCATCAAACCAGATCAGTTCTGGTAAGTTGCTATAAATATTTTCATTTTCACCTGATCAGCAACATTCTTTTGCTCTTCCAGTCGGGAGGAAAACTGACCAAAAATATTAATGACAACATATTAATTCAATACAAAAATAGCATAAGCAGCATTTACATTCAATATCTGACTTTGTGTTTCACATCAAACAAAATGTAAACGCAGACTCTATTTACTCATAAATACTAAACTACTATAACAGAAATAAGACATTTCAGAGGTAACCCAAGTCACATTAGACTTTACATCTAATGTTTACATCGTGTCTGAACAGCCCAACTGATTCTAAACTTTTTTTTTTCAAATCAAGTCTAAACATGTCTGATATACCACATGTTGATTGTTAAAGGCCCAGTGAAGTACCTTGAAATGTACAGCGTTGATGTAATGAGAAATTTGGGCGGGACATATGTAGTGGCCCCTCCCATTTTAAAAATAGCCAATATTGTTTAATTCGGCCCACAGTCTGGAATCTGATGAGAAGATGAAGTGCAATAATGTAAAAAAAAGTTTTCAATGTAAATCAATGTAGCCAATTGTTTGGTGCACACTGTAGATAGTCATACTAAACGGCAAAAACTTGAATTTTGATTTAATAGGAACTTTGATGTTAAATATTAGTCCAGAGATGCAGTATAAATGTTGAACAAGACCTGAGCAAATTCGCCACGTTTCAGAGGAAGAGGGATAAAGGTCACTTTCATCAAGAGGTTTAATAAGGTCTTACAATGAGCCAACACAGACTAACTACTCGAGCATCAGATGCTTTTCGAGAGTTTCCTCCGCATTTCGGTGCAATCAGTGGCGAGGTTTCCATGGCGATGTCGATGACACACGGCCCTTTAAATACAGTGAAGTCAGCTGAGAGATGAAAACATTGTGTCGGGGCATTTGTATGGCGTCATTCATGGGATGATCCCTACAGAGCTTAATCAAACAACATAAACAAACCATTAAGCATCTGTAGAGACGTCACGATAACAGGCCCGTGCATGAAATACTGTGAAGCGCGATTGTCTCGGCTTGTGTGTAAAGTGGCATGTGAGGTTACGCTTTGGTGACAGTGAATGTTTTTTTATTCTGTTCATTGTTAAACAGCAGACAGGTAAGACAAAGCCAGAGACCCCCACGCAGCAATAAACCACATATACTGTACGCACACACATTTTCACACACACTGCTGTTACACAACACACCCTCATTTAATCAGGTTTAAGCCAAGGTACAGTGCGCGTCTGTCTGTGAATAATTTCAGAAGAGGCTGAAAAATGTATGACTAAGTTAACTGTTACGTGTTTCTTGTTCTTCCAATTAGCTGCTCTGCATCAGTGTGTAGAGAAAATGACATAAAGCATTTAAATCCAGTGTGTGCCCTATATTTTAAGGCACACACATACACACGCACAGGCTTTGGTTGACTATCCCCGTGGGGACAGTCCATAGGCGTAATGTTTTTATACTGTACAAACTGTATATTCTATCCCCTATCCCTAACCCTATCCCTAAACCTAAAGATCATAGAACACTTTTTGCATTTTTAGATTTGTAAAAAATATTGTTCTGTACAATTTATTAGCTTTTTTGCCCCTGGGGACCTCAATTTTGGTCCCCACGGTGACACGAGTCCCCATGTGTTGGTGTGTATTCAGGTTTAGGTCCCCACCGGGATATACAAACATGAACGCACACACACACACACACACACACACTGTTCTTATAACAGGTAACACTGAAACTGTGCACTCCGTGTCCTCAGCATCTTAATGTTGAGGATGAGGTTATTGATAAACAAAATAAATGTGTTCTTGCATCGTCTGAAGATGTTTTCTTTATAAATTAGATGGATATAATTGTTGTTTGTCGCATGGATGCTTTTACATACATGTTCAAGCCTGTTAGATATTCTTTGAGTTATAAGTCATACAGTAGTCAAATAGAACTGTCATGACATGCTGTTTGGATAAACATGCAGAATGCAGTATTATCTTTTGAATATGAAAGAACAATTATTTGGATCTTAGGACCATTTGCTTGACTCATTCTTTCCATTTAAAAGTGAAAGTCTTAGGACCTTGAGAAAGTAAAAGTGACCTATTAGTCAGATATGGTAACCCATACCCGAAATGTGACCTCTGCTTTTAACCCATCCAGAGAGGAGTGAACACACGCACAGCAAGTGGTGAACACACGTACAAGTGAGCAGCTATCACTGCAGCACCCGGGGAGCAAGTAGGGGTAAGGTGCCTTGCTCAAGGGCACCTCAGTCATTACCCGCCAGCCCTGGGAATAGAACCAGCAACCTTCTGGTCATGAGTCCGACTCGCTAACCATTAGGCCACAACTGCCAATTAGACTACCATTCAAAAGTTATGACACACGTACATTTACTTATAACAGTACAAGTATTGTTAAAAGTATGTTTAATTGATATTTCCCTATAAAATTACAAAAATCTTATATTTTCACTTTAAAAAAACACACTTTGCTTTGATTCTCTCAAACAACTTGACAAGGTGCATCTCATTTATACATAATTATTTGCTGAATAAATATAATTGTTTCACTGTTTTAAGTGACTAAAAACAACCCAGTAACATAACATAAACATAATGACAAACATCCATTGTACTAATGAAAAGCTGTAATCTGTTAATGAAAAATTCTACATATTTCAAGGAAAAATAGATGGTTTCAGCGGCAACAAAATAAACGTAACTTCCAGTAGACCCCGGCAAAGAATCAATAATTGTTGAGTTGTTTTAATGTAATTCAATACAATACATACAATTTATATACAAAATACAATATTAAATATTAATATAAAAAATTACATTTGAAATAAATTAAACACAGACCGAAAGTTAACTTCGAGCCAGCTCCGTATGTCCTATGAAACCGTCTATAAAACCTTTGAAGGGTCATGAAACCCCCCCTTTTCAGCTAGTCTACCTCACTGTCGTTTTGAAAAATGCAACTAAAATGGGCGTGAACGTTGTGAGAAGAAGCGTGGGGGAGTGGGCGGGGCCGATTCCATATCTTAAAATATATTAGTCATTACCTGTTTTATACAGTCTATGGACATTACACGAATCATACTTTCAAGCCACAGCGCTATTACAGAAACCACTAAATGTAATATGAGTATTTATTTTTAACAAAATGCAAGTATAACTGTTCTAGTTAAAATATGAAAAAAATATAAAAATACCGCATTTGATGGAAAAGTCCTCAGGTCACGGTACCGCATTCCTGACACAGACTGCCTTCATGAGCGAGTCCAAAAGTACTTGTCTCCATTTCTAAAAGCTTTCCCCAAGTAAAAGAGTTTGCTACTGTTCCGGCCTTACTCACATCCATGATGAGCATGCTTCAAACCGGCGATCGGTCTAACGAGGGAAATGAGTTAAAATAACGTATACATTTTGGGAATAAAATCTAATTACATTTTAATGTTTTTGTTTGAGTAATTTTAATTGAACAAATTATAAAGTAAATCCAAATCAATTTTATTATGTTAAACCCATTTAAATTGGTCAAATTAAGTTTACTTATTTATTTTGTGTTGAGACTACGTAAATAATTTTTGTAGATATAACTACAAAACTTATACTTGATCTGTAGTTCCCAGCGCTTTGTATCTGACTGCATAAGGAGATTCATTTTCCACATTTCATGTCCTTTTAAGTGTTTTTCAGTAAAAAGAAAGACTTGTTCGTGTTTTTTGTTGATTTATCTTTCAGACTTAGGAGAGTTTTGGTATTATATTTAAGTTTTGGGTTTTTTAAGTTGTTACCGTTGTTCAGAAGAGCGGTGCTTCTGCCTAGGCTGAGGGAGGCATGATAGTAGTAATGAAGTGTGTTATTTCAATTATTAAGCAGTAACTACCAGTACAGAGACCACCAGTCTCTTCTTACTTAATTGTCTACTGTATGTTGTAAAGAAATAGTATATTTGAAGTAGGGCTGTGCCGATAAACGATATCATATCGAATCGCGATAGAATGTATTTCAAAAACGATGATAAGCTATTGGCATTTTGACTCGATATGGATTAATCTTACAGTCTAACAGACAGCAGAAATAAACGCAACAACAGTTAGTCAGTGTGCAGCTTTTATCATGCGTGTCAAAGTACAAAGTCCATTTCATACTGCACTTGGCAAAGAAAACTCAACATGAGGAGGAAAACATTACTGGAAGCGGAAACAAAGGTGAAACTAACCTCGAGTTGTCATCACGCGGTTTATCAAGTGTTTTTTTCCGCAATCGCCGGTTAAACAAAACAAACTTGAGGCGCAATTGCAAGCGAGTTACTTCGAAACTCAAGCACAAACGTTTTTATATCCATCGTTAACATATCTGCTAACATGAGCTGGTGCTTATGAAACAAACCAGCACTGCCCTGTACAGATTAGAGATGTAATGAAGTGAGTTTGTGTGCACATTAAAATATTGAACCTTGTATGTAAGATGCTTGCATGATTAAAGAAATGTACTACAGTTTATGTGAGATGTCTTTTCGAAAGACTAAAGGTTCACTGAATGCATTGAATGAATCCCACTACTCGAGCAAGACATTATTGCAGCGTTATGTATGTGCGCAGGTGCTGAGCCAATAGCGTTCGAATGTACCAGTAACGGAGCCCTTTCATTGGTTGAATGTATTGAATGAACGCTCCCTTTACTTAACGAGTCAATTGAGTCAAAATGAGACTGAATGAACTGGTACATGTTGTTCATGGCCTAATATCCTCTGTGTTGCAACATTAATTTAATTTAATTTTAACTGGTTAAAGGTTAACTTTTGTTAATAAACTGTTTCATCTAAAATCATCTATTTTAAATACAGTTTGAATAAAATTTGAATTAAAGTATCGAGTTTACTTTTTTGCCATATCGCCCAGCCCTAATTTGAAGAGCTTGGTTCCAAAACGCTATTTTGGCCAGTTTCCGCCAAAATCAGTATTGTATCAGGGCACGCACTTAATCCTTGGTGTTTCGAGTCAGATCCGTGGGCGTGGCTTGTTGGTTTTGACTAAATCTTTGGTGTTTCAAGTCTTACGAAACCTTTACCCTAACCCACACCCTAACCCTAACCTTACAGTAACCATCTAAACTACCTATGATTGTTAAAATTGACGAAAAAACACGTTTGGGTGATCACGTCTGACTCGAAACACCAAGGATTTAGTGAGTGCCATTGTATCAGGTCGGTATTGAAAAGTCACTTTTTAATGTTACGCAAAATGCGATATCCGCCGTGTTATTCTGTCATGTTTTCTCCCTTTCTTTCCAAACCGCAATATACGCCAGTCTCACTTCTCCGCAGAATGCGATATATCCGCTCAACCAATCACAGCACACCATTCCACGCATTGTAAACAGTAATGGCGGCGCTCTGAATACAGTCGGCTCCTAGTTTCCCTGATTTACTTTGTACTTTGTGTTCAACAAACAAACAAAAAAATGAATAATTTTGACGGCATTGATGAACCTGTGCTGGTTTCTGCGGTGGGGAATAAACGTAAACCATCAAAATCTAATCATTTATGTGAGGAGATTTAGAAGATGAGGCTCTAATTTATAGCATTAAAAAGATGACCCTTTGAATTCATTTTAGGAGCGATGACTGATTGAATGTATTTTTAGTCCAGTGCCTGTATGTAAGATTAGTATTGTATTGAGTTCAGAGGCTGTCATATGTGGATCAACTTACTTTGTTGTGTATTTTTTAACAGTTTCAATATGAAAAATAACTTTTATATTGATTCAATGGATTTATTGTATTTTGACTAAAAAAATTGTCATGGATTTATTGCATTTTGGGGAAAAAATTATCATTTTTTAAAATTATTTTAAAATCAAAATCTGGATTTGAATTTTTTATGTTACTAGAACCTAAAGATGCTATGTGAAGCTTTGAAACAGAAAATAGTGGTTTTCATCTTGCCACTTTTCTTTGTAAAGAAAACACATTTTTACTCAAATTAATCAAAATGGATTTATAGCGTTTTGGACACGTGATTTTGTTCAGCATCTTTTGTTTTTGTTTACTTTAAGTAACGTTTACTTGATATTTTAACAAAAACTAAATGTATTTAATAAGTAGAATTTACTTTATTCTGGTTAGTAAGTTGTACTTGAATTATAGCAGCAAATTTTACTTTAAAAAAATTCGTGCAAATTGTTACGAGGATTTTATTAAGTAAATTCTACAAGTTATTTTTTTCAGTGTAGTTTTAACAGTTAATGTCTTTGTGATCTATTATAAATAAATAGAAAAAGTCATTAAGACAGAACAGAACGTACATTGCTATGTAGCACAACATTAATCACTGTCCCATCGTGCTAACAAATTAATCTGTCAAAGGCATTTGATTAATAAATCTATTATTTCTTTCAAAGCAACAAGCTGACAAAATTATTCAATGCAGAAAGGCACACAATTCCATAGTTACTACAACACTCACGCAAACACACTTGTTATCTATTATAGCTATCTTAGTGAGGACATACCATTACAGGTCTATTGATTTTAAATAAAGCTCAAATTTAATTACATCATTCATCCACACAAATCAAACATTAGACTGCTTCCCAGTATTATACTTTGCTTTTTTCTGATGCCCTTAATGTCATCAAGTAATTGAATCTGGAGAGACTGTGCATGATGTGTGTGTGTGTGTGTGTGTGTGTGTGTGTGTGTGTGTGTGTGCGTGTTTCCAAGGAGCAATGGGGTTATTATACCTCCACACCCTCATACTGTGTTTAAAGCCAAATGAAAGGTAATCATTTCAGGAGTGCAATGCTCCAGCGCTGCGGGATGTAGCTCGCCCTCTCTTTCTCTTTTACACATTTACTTCAGCAAAGCCACTTCCACAACATTCTGACAGCTCTGGCCTAAAAGAGATTACGCAATAGGTTGCAACACTCTATTAATGAACTTATTTATCAAAGGCACCCTGGAGAAATGATCCAGAGACATCAACAATAAAACAATAGTGGCAAATACTGTATGTACTATCTAGCTCAGGACCGACAGAATAACTCCATTTGAAGATCATCTCATGTTAAAACTTTTCTAACACTGTAGTAGCATAAACATCTTCTACAGGTCTCATGAATCATTTGGGAAAGAAAAACAACTTTGATAGACACATCTCTACTTATCTAGATTCTGTAAGCACAGAAACATCAACGTCAAAAATAGCAGTATTGCAGTATTTCTATTTTGAAATACATTGTTTCTATCATAATGCATTATTTCATCATGAGTAAACATCACTGCTGTTACTTTTCTATAGAAAACATTACTTCTCCATTCTTCTTTAACCCCACTCCTTAAACTTCCCTTTAAAATATTTTCATGACTCAACACACCTATAATTCCCAGAGTTATGATGTGTCATACATAAAGCACCAATAGCTAACAAGTACCCTCGCAGAAGTTGTATTAAATTGAAAGCCGGTTACTTTTTCTGTCTAGGTTGAACATCTGTCAAACCCACACCTACATGCTCTCATAATCTCAAAATGTGCAGTGAATGATTGCAGAGGTTGAAGACTAGCCCTTAAAGACATGCGCCACAGAAGTAGAATCACTACTTCTATTTACCTGAACATTGTATCTAAAATCTTATCACCATGGGAACACATGATTGGCTGACCCACTCTTTAAAGCAGAGGTCAACTGATTTTCAAAGCTGAAACAGAAATCATGCTAGATGACGGATGATAGAGATCTGTATCAAAATTCTGTTTTTTCTGTAAAAAACATTCTGTAATTATTCATTCTTGTGTCGTTCAAAACATCTATGACTTTCTTTCTTCCGTGTAACACAAAAGAAGATATTTTGAGTAATGTGGTTTTGTGTTCACACAATTAAAGTCAACGGGAGGTCTGTTTGTTTGGTTTCTATCTTTCTTTAAAAAATCTTTTGTGTTCTGCAGAAGAAACTCATACAGGTTTGGAATAAAATGGGGGTGAATAAATGATACAGGAATTTTCATTTTTTGTGAACTATCCCTTAAAATACCAGCAAAGGAATAAAACAAAACTTTTTCTATTTCAAGAAAGAACAGAATGACTTTTCACCTCATCACTTTCTTAAACTGTATAATCAATAGAAAATCACCAAAAACTAGATTTCTACTAAACGCGTGCACATCTTATCAAACTGCATGTGTCACTTACTCCCATTCTTTGCGCCGGGCCTGTGGGGTGCTCTGGATCTTGTGCGCCTGGTGTGCTTTAATGATGTCCCGTTGTTCAATGAGTCCCCCTCTGCGCCGTTTAATGATATTCGGACTGACAGCAGGCGGGTCCAAACCCAACGAGGAGGCTCCCTCATACGACCCCCCCAGATCCAAGGAAGATGGCGGCAGGCCCATCGGACGGGCTTGGGGGACGTAGAGGGTGTCGAAGCTGGATGCATTGGAGAGAAAGCTGTCAGCCAGGCTTTGCGGCTCCAGCGTGTGGGAACCGTCCTCCAGTGTTCCGCGGTGCTTGTGCCAAACCTCCGGGTCCAGCGGCTCGAGGAGCAAACAGCGTGGAGACTGGCTGCCCCTGCCCATCCCGTGGCTGAAAGGCGGCACTGCCAGGGCATTGCGGTCAGAAAGGCTCTGAGCGCTGACCGAACAGGTGCCCAGTTCCAACATTCTGAAGCCAGACAGACTCTCAGCATCGTTCTGTTTACAGGGGAAAAGGAGAGAGGAAAGGTTAAAACGACCTGTTAACTGTCTGCAATTAGCTTCAATTTCATTTCAAAATGTTTAGTGCGCTAGAGTTTCAAATAAATGAATATTACAATGGGAGACTTTAAAAACACTTCCACTTCCCACATCCACGGCAACATTAATGGGCAAATTGTTGCCAGAGCTGCGGGGAAAATAACGATAGCGTTCTAAGCTTTTTATTGTCAAACTCACCGCTAACCTTATGACATATTCCCTTGAGACTCGTTCAAGGATTGCCCTCATTGTTTTAGTAAGAATCCTGTTGCTACAAAGTGTGTTTTAAGTGCTGAAATAAATTTGGAATGGTAATAACCTTAGAATTATGATGATGAGCCGGGTCGCATCAACCTAAAGAGCCAATTAATTATAAACAAATTAAATCCCAATAGAATTACAGCCAAACTCACAAATCATGCAAAAGAGCCTGTTAAATGCTGAGAGATTATTCATTCAGGAATTAATACATCTCCATTCTGACTTCTCATATAAATCTGACTGAACATATACCGGCCCTTGTAAAAATGAACCAGTGTTTATTGCTTAGTTTTATCGGTAGTAAAGCCATAGAAAGCACACATTTACAATGGTCTGACCAAAATAACCGTAGTTTACTCAGGGTATTTGTCATAAAACTATGGTATAACAAAGGATAATCAATCTGGCAAAACAAAAAAATGGTTGCTACACTTTTACAGTAATAAAACCATGCTTTATTTTTCCATAGGGGGACTTTTTTAATTTTCCTATTAATTAACTGTCAATATATTAAATAATTTAATCTATGTTTGGAAATATATAGAGTAACACATTGCTAATATATTACAATATATTGAATAATACGTAAGGAATTGACGCATTTCATATATTATAAAATATAAAATAAGAACTTGTTTCCAATACATGCAAATTTATTATTTAATATATTGTATTATATTTCCCATTATATTCCCATATATTTTCGGTTTTGAAAGGGCTTTAACAATTTTTTTTGCATTCAGTCCTGTTATGTAGCACATCCTATTTGCTACTGAAAATGCTATGCACAAAACACAATTGTGATTGAGTTTTGCGGCTTTTAGTAAATATAAAATCATCTATAAGGTAGTGCTTATACTTAAAGTTAACAAATAGTATTTTAACAGATATGCATTTGGACTTGTGTATTTAGAAGTCTTTTATCTAGACAAACTAACTAAAATATTACTGATTTTGCATTACCAAGCATATCCACATCTCACCTGAACTTCCTGTTTTAACAGGAAACACCAGACAAAAAAGTGCTCTCGTCAAGATCGTCAAACTTTTCAAAATTAAGCATATAAACATTTCAGGAAAGCCACCTGCTTTCACTATAATCCACCTGGCAGGAGTATTCTGTGTTAACTAGATCATCCCTATCATATTTATCACCAGCTGGCTTACAAAAAAACAGGTCACTGCCTTGTGATACTACACTAGTTAGAACATCACAGTAATCCTTACCCGGCTAATTCGATGTGTACTTACTTTTAATCTCTATAGTGTTGGCAATTGATGCTGGAATTTGTATTTGTATTTCTAAATTCCCTGCAGGTTGAAGATCCTCTTTATTGTTTAAAAAGAACAGGACCACAGGACATTTCTTGTTTGTGTAACATGAGGTTGCTTTCTAACGGTGTGTCACACAGCAAGCAGCTTAACGCTGTACCTTGTTTGACGGGTCCATCTCTAATTATTTACCTATTTGTTAAATTGTAGACAGCATGAAGAGAGAGCTGACAGGGAATAAATTAGTAAGCCTGAGCAAATGTGACTGAAAAATAAAAACAAATCTTGAGCGTCGAGCACAGCGATACATCACGGAAATCTACACCGAAACAGTGTGGCAGTTTATATGCACCAGCTGAAAATGGGGCAGATGTTGACAGTGGAGGGAGGATGTGTTTAGACTATATTTACCATGGCCGACATCCAACATCATCTCATAGACTAATAGGGGTGAAATATGGTACGATTCCAGCCTTTGGGAAATAGGAATAAAAGCCAAATTCATGTTTCCTGTATGTTTTAAAAGTAAGTAAATGTCCTATAATGTAGTGGTCTACAGTATATTATGCAGAAAGAGATTTCTGTAATAAAATAAAATTTCACATACTGATCGGTTCATTGAGTGTTCCTGTGGATCAGATGGTAGAGTTAGCAATGCAAAGGTTGTTGGTTCAAACCCCAGGAAACATACTGACAAAAAAGTCGATTTGCATGAAAGCATCTGTCAAATGCAGAAATGTAATGGAAATCCACAGACTTTATATTTTGGCCCCATGATGACTTTCTTTAGCCTGGAGAGTTAATGAAGACCTGAGTATTATTCCGAGGAAGGGCGATTAATCGCAGCTGCCTAATAATGAATCTGAGCTTCCAGCGAGGGAGAAACATCCAGCCTTTGCCAAGATTCAGCCAAGGGCCCTAATTAGACTCTTGAGCAACTGCCATGTACTGATGAATGAAAAGGAAGAAGGGGGTTTGAAAATAAAAATATATTTTGACATCAACAAAAGCTAAACAAGGTTCAAACTGTCAGTTAATTATTGGTGTGATGCGTCCATATCCTACACGCTGATCACTGTTCTGAAAACTGTTGGAGATGTCTGTAAATGAGCATGAAGCAAAACATGTCCAAACAATGCCGACGTGATATTGTTTTCAAACTAATGGGAAGGCACAAACACACAGAGATATAAAAAAATGAGTGACATCAGTTGAAGTTCCAGACATCTTGGGAGTGCTTTTTTAAAGCAGTTGCTATGGTACAGTGATGATAAAATATCTAGCTGGGACTATGTATTAAAGGTCGCCGCTAAATTTTATATACTGGACATTTAATGGCACACGGGGTAGTTAGTTTCAAATGCCTCTATACACACTACTGAAAAGTCTTGACTACAAAGAAACATTTATCCACAGCTAAAATTTTAATTGCCCAGGAAATTGCCACCTATGACAACATGCCCTGTAGCAGGTGATTTGTCACACTATGGCCCGGTTTCACAGACGAGGCTTAAGGCTAGTCTCAGACTAAAAGGAATGTGTGACCTGTCTTAACTGAATATAACTTGCCCAGAAATACCTTAAAATATATCAGTGCCATTGTTTTGTCTCAAGATGCTCACCAGTAATGTCTTCTTCTAAGGCATTTTCATAAAAGCGACATTAATATCTTAATTCAACTAAGGCATAGTCCTGGCTTAAACTAATCCGTGTCTGCGAAACCGGGCCAAAATTAGCTAAATTGCAACAATGGGAACCTGTTTTTCTGCACAATTTAAACAGTAAAACAATGGAGAGGCTAAGAGGTGATGTATTTTTTTAGGCTAACCCCGGAAGTGAGTGCCACTCTGGTTCCCTCAACCGAAAGCCTATGCATTTTTCCCATAGACTTTTGGAAGATCGCAAAAATATAATTTCTGTGATTAACAAAGGATTATGATGTTTACACGTTTTGTCTATCAAGATAATCTTTACAAATTAACACAACATTTGTTACTTTTGAAGCCGAAATACAATCGGCAGAAGTAAAAAGCTAACATGATGCTATAAACAGACTACATTTAAGGTCGCTCTATCAACATCACCACCATTAAGCCTCCAACAACTCTTTCAAACTTTATTAAACATGTGTTCACTGGTAAGTAATTACTCCGTGAATTAATCCGCATCTACGTTCGAAGAGATTTGTGCCCATGTTGCATTATTTGTGAGCTTTATATGCGCGTTCACGTCTAACGTCACCGCCAAAGGATGTAGTCGCTTTTAGCAACTTGTTAGCAACCGCCGTTTTTAAGACACAATAAGGCTTTAAAAGATCACAAGCGGGTTATAATTGGTGTGTTTTATGTCATAGAATAAAACGTGAAAATATTTAGGGTGCCTTTATATTTGGCATTAACATGCGATCTCGGTGATCCGAACAAGCAGATCGGATCTTCAGACAATCAGGACACAGCGCGTTTACACTTGTCTTTTCAATGTGTATGTGGACAACATCCAGATACAGGTCGCATGTTAATGCCAAATATAAACGCAGCCTTAGAGGTTTTGTTCACCACAGACCTTATTTTGGGGCGATTTACCAAAAACCTATTAACTTTGGAGCGATGGAACTGGAAGTTCTAAAATGCAAACTCGCTTCCGGGTTTTGCATACAAAAATACGTCATCTCTGCGGCTCCCTATTATGAACAAAGATAATAGATATAATAAATACTAACAAGACCACGTGTCAAGACCACTGCCATTACTATGAATGGGGAGGGATTGCGATACGATTGCGCCCAGTAAAAAAGCCAATTGTTAGTCGACAAAGACTGATGATTCTCTGGGGCGGGGCTCTTCTGAGTCTTGTGAGGCACTTGCCAACCCGAGCGCAAGGGCAGTAGCTGAGGCGACCTTGAAAAATGTGATTCTTTTTGCACAATTTAAGCTAATTCTAAATCTTCAAGCCACGTGAGCTTAACCTGTAATACAATTATTGATGCACATCCATCATTCAATTCATGATCGGGTTTTTCCTTTTATCAGCAGCAGTATTTGTTTGCCTTCCACAAGATCTGTTTTCCTCAAGTGCTCAGTATTTATCTGACACCTTTAGAGACAAGAAAAGTGAGTCAGACTCCATTTGGAAATCGAGCATGCATTTTCTCCCTTTTCATTTATAGGTTACAGTGTTACATCTCTCTAAAGACAAAATTGTTCTGTCAGCTCAAGAGGAATTCAGGTGAGCATCATGTGACTCAATCACAGAAAAAAATAACTGAAAGTGAGCGGTTTTAAAAATCCAGAAAATAATTAGAGATGTCCAGAGTCCAGGTGGCAAGTTATAATCAAAACTGACACAAAATCTTGTGACAAAAGCAAACCTTTCAGAGTTTCGAACGCTTTGAAAAGTGGACCGGTGTTAGCAGAGCCGCCTGCACAGGTGCAGATGCATGACCCCATGGTTTTCAGAAGAATTTGAACTCGAATCCGTCTGCGGCGGGTAATTTAAGGTGAGGGCCAAAGAGCGCATAACCTCCGCCAACACCTGCTACCCTGAACAAATCCCTTTTACCAGAGATTTTTCATCCCCCCCACTATTCCTTGCCTTCTAGATCACCTCCGACACTTTCCAAGCCTGTCTGCAAGTATTATCAGAGCTGAAGTCAACAGAGACAGCTTGAAATACAGGAGATGAAATTGATTTTCTTTTATTGCTTTACCACAGGAGGTGAAGAGAACATCAGCAGTCGTCCGTTTCGGTCTCATTTATGAAAACCTCTACAGCTTTTTGAGTCATTTTCATCTCCGGGGAAGAACATGCATGTAGGAAAGACAAATGCTTAAATGCCTGGTTACAGTACTCACAGAACAAATGTATTGTTCTAGACCTAAAATTTGGTATTAACTAAACTATGCTAAGAAAATGCTAAAAACAAAAAAAAACGGCAGCCACTGACTGAGATTAACAATGAAACTGTTCAAGTACATTTCTATCAGCAAAATAATCACTCAAAAAGTCGAATGTGTCAGCTGAGGTACTTGAGAACCTCAATGGGCAAAAAAAGTAATGTTGTTTTTCCCCTGAAATGTTTTATGTGCAATGACATCTTTGCAGAACGCAAAGAGTGGGCAATTTGGTTGTAACATTTGTAACAACTGCATATATATACAATAATGTTAATACAACACCACTTCCACTAGCTGGTAAACACATTACTTTAATGCAAGTCTGAGTTGATAAGAGGAAATTCTGATTCACCAGGAAACAGTCGATTGTTACAGATTGTTGGGTTAAGTGCTGGTGCAATTTCCACAAATGGCAGGAGCTGCAAATATACCCCAGAATAAAGACAACACAATCCGCTTTGGTTGCCTTGTGTCAGTCATGCAGTGGTTGTGAAAAGAGAAGCTTTCCATTCGAACGCTGAATTATTGGATTGTGTATTGAATTTGTCCTTTTTTTGTCTGGTACATTACACTGTGAAAGCTTAATCATAGCTTTATCCGTCATAATTAACACCATTTACATCATCTCCAAGAATGGAAGAGAAAAAAACTGTCAATCTCAAAAGACGCTCTAGAAAAATGGTTACTGTACATTCGTGGATCAGAGCTCTGTTCCAACATTTAGTGAGCTGTTTTAGGGTACCTTCTAATTTAGACACCCTTTTTATTTTTGTTAATCTCTTAATTTCGTGAAATTTCCCCTAAACTTTTTTGGGGGTTAAAATGCGGTCTGGATAAGTAGCACGCTAGGTTTTACAACAGGACTAATATGATGCTCTCAATTCCAAGCAGCGGGATGCAACCTGAGCTCAATTTTGCAATTTTCCTCTTGTGTTTAACAACAGAATTTTCCATAAGAGGTGACTAAACAGCCTTATATGGACAGATTTTTTTTCTTCTCTCTGCTACATTCACAATGAACATGACTCATGGCTGACAGGTTCAAGCGGTAAGCAGTGATGTCTGTTTGACACACACACACAAGGCCAAACTAAAGCCTGGCTGCCGGGGGGAGAATGACCCAGCTGTGGGAGATCACCTCAGCATCCACCTGTACCAAGTCACCTGTCAGTCCCAGAACAATGTAGCCTGGGGAAACGACACATCAGTGAGCATGGGTCTAATTGTTAGCTTAGTGACTGGAGGTGTTTGTGTGGATCTTGTCTAGCTGAAATTCATGATGAAGAGTGTGTGGCTCATCCCGTGCTGCTCATTGAAGGAGGTTTATTTACCATTTGCGCCAGAGGAAAGTAACCAACAAATGATAATGAAAGAGACATAAAACAGATCGCAGCAAGCTAAAGGAGCTCAAGGAAAGAGATTAAAAATCTGTTTTCCGAAAGGACAAAAATTTTGTGCCAGTTATAATGAGTGCTTTATCAAAAGTGGTGAGAACGAGGGAAACTCAACGTGTGTCACTTCCTGTTAAGAGCCTAAAGAGCGCTTAAACGCAGACCAGCATTGTAACGAAATAGCTTCTGGAATGAAGGCCGCTGTGATGGAAGATAAGAATAGCCGGTGAAACCTTCAGCGAATGCTACGGTAGACGTTTCACTGAGCAGCGGTGGCCATTGAATTAGTTTTCTGGTCGGCCTCAAACGCATCTCTTTGTACGCCTGCACAAACCGCAGGCAAGCAGCACATACAATACCATTCAAACACACACATACATTTCTCCTTGAGACATCCTTTCATTTTCAAACCACTGAAGCCTCTGACCCTTTTGGAAATGACAGAATTATATAAATAATCTAATAGACTATTATTCATAAATCGTCTGAAAACAAACAAATACACATGGAAAGTCTCTTTATTAAATATTTATTTGGCTCTGTAGGCTATTTTCATATGGATGTCAGACGTGCTCGAATTGCAAAATCCAGTTGCATCAGTGGTGCCAAACCCGTAGATGCCAGATACGACTGCATTAGACACATACAGTTTTTAGCTCTGTAAAATGGGATAGTCTAGTGATATAGCCTTTGTTTAGTGTTAAAGAGCATCTGGGTTTCTTAGTATATTGGATTTTTAATACCAGGAAACTGAACCTGACAGCCAGCGATCACCATGTAGTTTCATTATAAGGAAAATCCATTATATGGTGGCCTGACATTGTACACAGAAGTGTCAAACCCATTCAGTTTTTTATCTAGATATATCTGTCAAAATGTAATTCTTACAATCTGTATCCTACAGAGATTTATATTTTCATACTAAAAGATTAACATCCAGGAAAAAAACTAAATAACCAAATTACAGCCATAACATTGTTTTCACTTATTTCCCATTAAATACGGCATACTCTAACAAACATCTATACATTCACTCCACACCACCTTTGGCGGCAAAACTATAGCCTGACTTTTAATATAAATCTAAATAGACATACTTCTAGTCTTTTAGATGTCTACTGAAAGCAACCTGACACACAGTGCCACTTAGGCGCAAATGTTATAATGCCCCTCAACACAAGACTTAAAAGCTTTTAGCCCACTGCAGTCTGGCCTACTGCAGTGACACACTGTGCTGCTTTGAAATATTACTTAGAAAATGAAATACAGCGCTCAGAGATGCTAAATATGTTTATGGATTCCTGGAGAAGGAGCCAAAGTGTCCACACAAACACTGTAAAAAAATGTAAGCCTTCACAACAACAAAAAATCTTAGTACTAATTTCCCCTCGCTTTTTCTTGTTCACTCAACTTTTTGAAATAGAAGTTGTACTGATTTAAAATAATGAATTGGAGATACAAAAAATATTTAATTGGGATAACTCAGGATTATTAGTTGTACTGACTTAAAACAAGTACTGTAATTGGAGATACAAAAAATAATTAATTGAGGTAATTTAGGATTATTAGTTTTATTGAGAGGTACAAAATAATTATGCTTAAGTCATTAGTTGTCACAACATCAAGTTTACATAATGAACAACATAACAAATTATTTTCGTTGGCTGAACATAAATAAAGAATATAAATTGGTTACTTAAAAATAAACAAATATTTTTGTCTTTTACTACAATTGGAGTAAACTTTGATCAAACAACTGCTTGAACAGTTTGAGTTAGGTTGGGTCTGCACTTACACCTCAACATTGAACACACAAACCTCAACCATGGTAACAATCAAAAACCATCATTCATTAAAAAAACTCTAAACACAACAGATAACAAACAGTAACAACAAGATTAAAGCATAAATTATTCCAGCAAGAACTAAAACACTAATCTTTAAAAGAAAAACAAATAGGAAACACTGAATTGAACATGCTGCAGTGCATCTTGGGAACTTTCAAACTCTTGTTTGTTCATTGTACATTGACGTAACTCAATTTTTTACATTTATAGAGGTCTTTTTGAGTGAACTTGCAAAGATTTTTTCACACAACTCATATTTTTAAGTTAATGAAGAAAATGTTTGGTTACAATGAATGAACTTATTAAAAGTTCTGTGAACTTTTTCATGGACTTTTGCTCAACCAACACAACAAAATTAGTTGTTTGAACTTTTTTTGAGTTGGGTTTTTTACAGTGAATGCATCAGGGATGAATTTGCCAAGTGGACAAATAAAAAAAATCTGGCTATCGAATGCAACTGAACAGAAGAAAAAGGTAACACGTTACAATAAGGTTGTGTTTGTTAACATTAGTTGATTCATTAGTTAACATGAACGAACAATGAACATTAATACTTGCAGGATTTATTCATGTTAAGGAAAAACCATACCCATCCCAAGCTAAAATACACTACAAATTTCTTTCTACGAATTTTTGCCAGATTGTCATGACGGGCGGTCGAGACCGGAGACTTAATGACACAGAACAAAAAGGACAACAGCGGGTAAGGGGTTAACAAGACATTTAATAAAATATAAATACAAAACAAAGACCCACGTGGGGGTAACAAAACAAAACACAAGGGTATAAAACATGACACCAAGGACTAACTACACCTAACCAGACTAAGACAACTCTTGAATTAAATACAAAATAACTAAACTACACTGACAAGACAGGAACTCACCACATATGACACACACACGACAGTACAATGAACCAGCACGAGACAGAAGACACAAGGGCATTATAAAAGGGATAAATCAAGAGGGGACAGGTGCAGGACATGAACTAATTAACAAACAATAACGAGGAGACGAAAGGGCGGGGAAAAAGACGCCACACCGGAGAGTGGAAGACCAACAGGGACAAAACGTCACTCTCCACATAAAACAAGAGGTTCTATCATGGTTCTGCCACTAGGCCAAGAAAAGCAAGACAAGGTGGGCAGAACCATGACACAGATTCTCAGTCAGTCAGAAAGTCTGTGCCAGTCTGCAGATTTGATCAGTTAGTGTGTTTCTGAAACTTTCAAAAAGTCTGCAAGTGTATGATGTTTAAAAAAAAATCTGTGCAGATTTTAAAAGTCTTGTAGTGTATTCCAGCCATTACTTTACAGATTAATTTTAGAATTTTAGAATTTAGAATACATTTTTTAAATCAAACGTAACTGTAAATATTAACGCACCATGAAATAACATTAATAATTGTACAGACGTTAATAAGGATTAATACATGCTGGAAAACTACATTGTTCTTTGCTAGCTCATGTTAGCTAATGCATTAACAGATTAACAAAGATGGCCTTATTGTAAAGTGTTATCACACACATCCGTATGTAATCTGCACACTGTACAGAGAAAGAGAGGAAAATTATGGACAAACCAAGCTGCCCATGAATTCAGTTAAAACGTGCTGTTTTTATCCCTTGCTGTTGGTATATACATCAACCACGAAAATGACACTCATTAACACTGTTGGCTTTTTCATTATCACCATGAACAGAATGTGATCAGGATGCCTTGAGCAACAAACATCAACTTTTCTGACACAATCTCATCCCTTAACGTTAACTTACTTCACTTCAAAGTTCGAACAAGAGTTTGGCTAGTTAACATAATTAACCATCTGGTTCCAACATGTAATTTTTCAAGGAACACTGTACAGCAGTGGTTAAAAACGGTGCTTAGCGTAGAGACATTAAACCTGTAGTGCGTTTATGTATATTTCACAGGTGTTTTCGACTAAACGTAGCGCTGCGCAGACATATCAGCGTATGACATCAAATGACCGCGAGAGCAATTTGAACGCACAGAGAGCGGCCTGCCATTATACCACTCTCGCGGTACTTTAATACGTTTACACATCGGTCTGCGCAGCGCGACATGAAGTTGAAAACACTTTAAACAAATAACTGGATTCTTACATTTTTAAAGAAATGTTTTTATCGCTTGCGATATCTGCACTAAAAGCATCTTACCGTACAGTATGCTTCAACGACAGCGGAAGAAATCCACGGTTATAATCCACCACATAACGCCACAGAGCTGTAGCCTTGATGCGCGTGGACTGCGTCGCTGTCGAAATGCATCGCTCACCTTTGCTCCAAACAGGCTTCCAAAAAGCGGCCATTTGAAAATGTAGTTGCGTGCAGATACACTGCCTTGATGAATTGCGCTGTGAAGACATAACTGCCTTCGCGAATATCATAAAACTCACAAAAACTATCCAATACAAACAAACATTGCATTCTAATGGGCTAAGTCAATTCCTGCACATCCTTATTAATGTTTTATTTCTGTTTCTTTAATGTTGTGATAAACTGTTTGCTACAAGCATTGTTATTTTGTTGAAAGTTAAATGGACTTAAATTAGTGCTGTTTGAATATTAAAATACTAGGCAATAGGCCTATGTAATATTATTGTGTACATGTACACAATATATGGTTGGCCTGTTGTAATGCTTTGTGTGACTGTAGTCTATAAGTTCTATAATGTATTTATTTATTGGCAGCGGCTATTTGTACTAAGTGTAAATAGCAGTAGATGCTATTTACACTAATGGCTGGAATACACTACAAGACTTTTAAAATCTGAACAGTTTTTTATTTAAACTAAACATCATACACTTGCAGACTTTTTGAAAGTTTCAGATAGAAACACACTAACTGATCAAATCTGCAGACTGGCACAGACTTTCTGCAACAAGTCCAGACCGAAAATCTGGGCAAAATCTGAGCAAAATTCTTGTAGTGTATTTTAGCCTTTAGTTTAAATAGCAGTAGGTTCTGTTTACACTAAGTGAAAATAGCAGCATTTCTTAGCGATATGCTATTTACACTAACCGAAAATTGCTGTATTTTCTTTGGATTAAGTATAGTAGTTATATGCTATTTACTTAATAAAAATAGTGGCAGATAACGTTACTATTTGCACCACAGTATTGTTGTGCATTAAACATTATGCAATGTAAATCATTATATTTATAAAAATTATGGCAACTTATTAAGATATTAAAGCCCTACACTCTAAACCTAAACTTTATGAATAAAAATGAATTTTAAGTCTTAAATAAATTTTATTGAAAACAAATGCCTTTATGATCTGGAAGGTAATAGAAAAAGGTTAAAGTGCATTTTCAGCAAGAGGTGAGTAGAAACCCGGTCTCCGGTGCCAAGCTATGCAGACTTTATACCTTACGCCACTGGAGTCACTGTTCAAAATAGCATCGTTCTTAAACTTTCTCAATTCCAATCACATATTGGTGGGCGGAGAGTGCAAACAGTCTCTGCCAACAAGGCAGGCTATTTGTACTCAGTGTAAATAGACACTCTGTTATGCATTTACTATAGTAGAGTAGACTAGATGCCTGATTTAAAAATATAAAAACTCTTAAACACCATGACATAAACTTTCATTGGAAGCTGTCTTTCAGATCACAGCTCTGGATGGTTTAGTAGAGGTCTGGCACATGTTCCTGTAATGCCATCAGCCAGTCAACTTCAACATGACATTATTTTCCTACAGCTCCAGAGTGATTAGTCATATGTCAATAACAGCTCAGGTGATTGGCTTAACAGATCCATGCTTCAGTGAGCGAAAATGAAATATTTTAAATCATGTACCCGTAGGTGTCCTGCAGAAAGTGAATTGTTTTTTGGGTGAGCAAGAAGTCATGGGTATTGATTGGCACGCCCCCGGGTTAGAAGGAAAGGCACTGAAAGCACTGAGGTGCAGAGTGATGTGAGTTGGCGCATCAGCTTGAATCTTCATACTGATTATACAAGCTGCCTCTTTGAGTGTCAAACCTGTAAGAGCTTCAAAGAAAACATGCCACTGCTTTTTTGATATCACTGTGTGTGTACAGCCCATCCAACTGGATCTGGCTCTGTATAAACCATTGCAGGATTGAGTTATGCAGCATAGTTTACAGTAACAAGATTACTCACTCAAACAGATCATGTTATCCTTTGATAACTGTTCCATTCCCCTATGTTGTCTTGTAACTCAGATTGTAAAGCATGCCAGTTGGAACGGTTATGGATTCCAGAGAACACACAAAATGCACTGTAAGATAGCTCCTGAGATATATAAATTCACTTTCTTGAAAATGCTAGTGCCTAATTCTTTATTTACAAAATAATGATGACTTTGTACAGTATAAGTAACAATTTATCTGATTCATCACTGAGTGTAGTTATGAAAGGATTGTCATACTCAAGGTGGGAAGAGCTATCACATTCAATATGATATTATTCAAAAGTAATACAATTACAGTGAGTACACCGTAGACAAGCCTTGCCAACTCATTTTAACCTTAAAAACAATACACTTAAAAGGCACGTTTAAATGCTAAAGAGCACTGTCAAGTCACATAATGGCACACTAATTAGTTTGTGTCTCATTGTTGGCCTTTATCATTTTGAAAATGGGATTCAGTGCATCATACTCTCTGACATGCTGTCTTGAATACATGAGGTTCACTTGAATTAAACAGGTCAGAACTGAATCATGACGTATCCAACGACTTTCACTTCCTCTAAGGATAAAGCTGAAACATTCACATCAGAACAGATGGATGAAGTAGATCAAAACTAATCACGGGCTAATTATGCTGAAAAGAGTCTTTAATCGATGACTTGCCACTCTCTGAATTATAGCCTCTCTCATTGCATTGGCTCCAAGACTTAAATGAGATTTTTTTAAGCTTGTTGGAAAAAAGTCTCTGAAGTACTACACATTTTTTTTTGTACATTATAATAAAGGTATTTTTATTATGAAAAGAGGTCTGCTATTGAACTCTTTGCAATAGCTCTTCAGTAATTGGTGCAGTACAGTATCCCCTCTAATTCTGTCCTTTAAATCAAATATATTCAATTTTCGTCTTTTTTTATTTTACCTAAAATATTTTTCTTAGAGCACCAAATGCAAGGTGTTCACAAGACCGACTCATTTGGAGTTCTGTTGGCAAATCTTATAATAATAAACAGTGGCCTCCTAAGATATTAATTTAAACAACATTTTTGGGGTTCAGCAAGTCAATAAGGTCATGTCTTCACCCTTGCTTGGAACAGCCCACAGAAAATTCTAAAGGGTTATGTGATTTTCACTTTTGGACCATGCTGATAAGTAAATGTATGATGTTAGAAAAAATCCTCAATTAAAACTTAAGAGGACCACAACAATGTAATTTGATTCAACCCTCATCTCCATGACGACAAACAATGATTCCTTTCCACCACTCAAATGAATAAATGTGAGAGCCATTCACATACACAGAGCAATGCACTGTAGAGAATCTGGATCAAAGCACAAGTGCAGTGTGTATTTGCTCAGACCTGATTGAGATATGTACAGCAAATTGGATAAACAAGTTGAAGTGACTTTAGTAAACAATATATAACGCCTTGTGCAAGGCTCTTACAAACCAGTTCAGAAGTTTCAGACACATGCAGTGATGAGCTTTCAAAGAGATTAAAGGGATTGTTCATCCAAACATGAAAATTCTGTCATCATTTACTCACCCTCATGTCATTTCAAACCTGTATGACTTTCTTTATTCCGCAGAACACTAAAGAAGATATTTTGAAGAATGTTGTTAACTGGCACCCATTCACTTGCATTGGTTTTGTGTCCATACGATAGAAGTGAATGGGTGCCATTGCTGTTCGGTTACCATCCTTCTTCAAAATATCTTCTTTTGTGTTTTGCGGAATAAAGAAAGTCATACAGTTTTTAAATGACATGAGGGTGAGTAATGGATGACAGAATTTTCATTTTAGGGTGAACTATCACTTTAAAGAGGAAGAGATAAATCCAGACGGTTTAAACACTGATCTTGGAACTACTGGTGATATGATCATAGTCTATGTGGACAATATTTGATTTAGCATTTAACTTTTTAGTGCAGCTATACACATTTAATAGTCTATACAATATTTTTTCAACCCAACTGAGTAGGGAATACCACAGTGAGTTACATAATAGAATTACCACTGAAATGCAGGTAACGTAATGTTTTACAACATCTGTTTAGCTACTAAATAATACAGTCATACTAGAATAGGAAATGCCGCTTGTCAGTCACAATGCAATTAGAGGTGACGTGACAATTCCCTAGTTTTTTTTAAAGGTATGTATAATGCACCTGGACATTGACAGCACTGCCTGGGGTGTTCCCTTTATAAATGGCCCTGTTTCTTCTCTACTTTGCAACAGAGAACTTGTATTGACTAACCTGTTCCCTCACCAAGAATCAATGTGCATTGAGAGGCTCTTGCTCATTTTATCTTAAAAAGAACATTGAACTGTTGAACAGGTGTGCATTCTAAAATGTATTCTAAAGGTTCTTTACAGCAATGCCATAGATAGAATAACCAATTTTAGTTCCTTAAAGAGATTTCCTGTGGCTCAGTGGTTGGATCTTGGCGAGGTCATGGGTTCGATCCCAGGGGATTGCACATAGTCATAAACAAATGTGTAATATGATGCTATGTAAGTTACTTTGGATAAAAGGGTCTTCCAAATGCATAAATGTCATTGTAAATTTAACTATTCAGTCCTAAAAGACTGTCCTTAAAAGAACCTAGAGTCTATGTAACCTTTTTGCACTACAAAAAACTTTTTGTGACCTTAAAAAGGTTCTTTTGAGGTTTAGGGTTCTTTACAGAAACATACAGTCAAATATGGTTGTTTTGCTGACTGATATTCACATGCCATTTACTGTAAAACCTTTTGCTGCTTTCTAAACAATATATTTGGTTGAGGAACTACATGATTTTCTCTACAGCAAAACAGAGATTGCTACTCGAGGAGCTCGAACCTACAACCTTTTGACCACTAGCTGAGATCTTTTACCTACCAAGCATACAATGGTCGGTGGCGCATTTGGCATCCCAAAGCGCCGATGAAGAAAAAAAATCATGCTCTGATATGGACTCACATATGTTCACTGTTTTAATGCAGTGGTTTAATGTTTGAATGGCCAGACATTGAAGACGCAAACGAAACTGTAGCAATGCTCCAAAAATGTGCAAAAACGAGTCTCGCGCAATGAAATATCCTAACATATAAGATTCTTTTCTTGTCTAGATAATAGTGATAACGGGTACATGATTTGAATGGCAAATAACCTCGATATGCTAAAATACAATATATATTGCAAATATATATAACAACATACTTAAACAAGTTAACGAAATTTGTATGTGAATTGCCTTCCCACAGAGCTGGCGTCTATGAGCAACTCAACTGTATATCTTAAAGGATAACAATGTTAAACATAGAAAGGAATCTAATATCTCTTTGTGGTAACAACCATGAATAAAAAGCATGCTTACCAGCATCAGATGCACGGAGCGCAGCTACAAGTGCTCTGAGCTCCATCGCCGCAATAACGCACAGGAACGCAGAGTTTATCCTCACTGTCCCTCACGTTTACCGGCGACTGGGTGTCGTTTTTTCCATTCTGGAAATATGTTTCTGTTAAGCGATGATGAGTAAGTACATGTTTCTCTCTCTCTCTCTCTCTCTGTCTGACACAGCACTAAAATGGGTTAAGCCCGTTTAACGGGAGTGATGCGGCTGCTGAACACAATGCCCAGTCTCAAACTGAGTACGACAGGTTAGATCACCAGAGGGGGTTCGAGAGTCACTGTCTCGTTAATTAAGGAATATAAATTATTAAACGTGTCACATTGTATATCTAATATAAGTGATGGTAGTGCCAGCAGCCCGTTTATGGCCATTATTCAGAGGGGTATCTAATTTGGAAATATTAGTTTGGGTAAGTGGTGCGTGTAACGGTGCGTGAAATTGCATCCACAAATTAGACTAAATGTATGGTTTATTTAATGGTTTTCATTGAAGGGAAAGTTACTGTTACAATAGTCCATCAGTCTTGTGCCTGAATTATTGCTATGATTTTTTAAATATGTGTCAACGCATACACAGCCAAAATTGTCAGTGCTGGGTGAGTTTCAGCATAGTTTCTTTTATACTAACCTTTTTTTTCCATTTATTTTTTTATTTCAAAAGCCCGTGTTTAATTCGCGTATAATCGTCTGTAATATATTTAAAATTTTTAATTTGCTTTCCTTAGTTCTTTTTCGTTTTTAAGGGCTTGTGCTCTGGATCTTCGCGTTTTGACCTCTGAAATTTAAAAATATTGTATAAACACCACTTTTGTGTATAGTAGCCTACTTATCTATGTTGATATCTACCAAGCGGAGGTATGATGAAAATTCAGTAGGCTATATTTTACATTTTTATTTATTATTTGAGAGACATAAACTATTCTTCTGATTTTGATTCAAATTTCTCTTACATTTAGTCGCGATTGCTCAGCTCTCATTAATTTTAACGTGTTGCTGTTCTGTAAGTGAACACTAGAGGTCAACCACAGCCATGAAAAAAGCACTTGACGTTCTCCACCGAAGTCTCGCGAGTGTTTGAATTTGTGCGACGCGAACTTCCGGGAACAGTTGTTTGGATAATGGCGGACCGTCAAATTTAGCCAACGGTCGTCCTAACTTATCATTAAAGCCGGGAAACGGACACCAAAAGGCGGGTAGTGGTCACCATATACTTTTAGGTAAGTATTAACCAGTTACATTCAGATCCGAATGTTGAACAATGGACAACTGGAACCTAGAGAACCCGAAAGTCAGTTTGTTAGCGAGCTTTAATATTTTAGCCGGTTAGCAGAAACTGTAAGCAGTAAGTTTCGTCAAACACTTTACAAAGATGCTCCGATGTGACATTTTTCTTATTATGAAAGTGATTTAAGGTGACTGGTTTTTGGTTCCGGCAGTTGTCTAGACGGTTGGTAGGTAGGTTGTTGGTTCACTTCGGTAACGTTAACGTTAGCTGTTAGATTTCATCACAGTAATGTATTATTTTATGTTACTAAAAAGTAATGTTACACTAGCGTAATTGACATCGTTGTCTATTTATAATATTGATTTAGATATTATAAAATGTTATTAATGTCTGTCGTATTCGATGTCTTACTTTTGCCTAGTTGTCTTGTTTGTGGTCTTTAAAAAGAGATTGTTTGTTTATCGTATTAATGTGTATTTCGTTTAGTTTAGTTCAGATTGCACTTTATTTGTTTTCTTCTTTTCTTTTATGGTAACGTTATGTCTTGTAAGCAAGAAAGTCTCCACTGGGGATTTAAACTCAGTTGATGGTGCAAATTGCAAATCTGGCGTCAGTTCAGAAAAAAAGCTCAGGGCTAGTTATTGGGAGCACAATTAATTGGCATAATTATCTGTATTGATCCTGATATCGGGTTTGACAGAAACTACAGTTGTAAATGTGATATACTTTATACTCGGCTGTATTTGTATACTGATTTATTAACTGATTATTATAGGTTGAGTCTTTACTGTCTTCAACTTCTCCCTGGTCTCATTCCAGGTTTAGTGTTGTACAGAATCTCCAGCTGACCGATGTGTCCAGCAGTCTGGAATACTAAGAGCACACATGTATCTCTGAATAAAGCTGCTGGAAGGTCAGTCGCTCATCATTTTACCTCGTGTAGGAAGTATTTTAACATGTCCATCTGCCATTCCTAAATACATTTTTTTGTACTGTGATTTTTTTAACGTATATCATGGATGTTGTTCATTTTGTATACAAGGATTCACGAGGTGTGTTTTTTAGCTGTAAAATTGAATCGGGACAGAAAGTAAATATCATTTGTCTGGTTGAATTTAGCTCGAAGTGTGGTTTAGATAGCGTGAGAGAGAGTGTGTATTAATGATGCTTACTCTTTTAGGTGTTTTCAGTGGCCGATATTCAGGGCAGAAAGCTTTGATACTTTCACTTCTTTCAACTCATTCTTTTACTTATTTTGAAGTGATGATAATTACAAAAAAAAGTGCCAGTTCAAAGTACAATGTCAAAGAGATGTTTATTTTGTTATTTTATATGTTAATATACTTCATGGACAGGTTGACTCATTATTCCTAAAATGATAAGAGCCCATAGCAACCTCCCACACATCCTCATCTGATTATGTTTGTAGAGTTGGATAAGGGTTTAGCATTTAGGGGCTTTTAGGTTTGCAGATGTCAGTTTGGGATGCTTGTTATAGAAATAAAAAAATCAGCACTCAGACCATAAGGATGTTTATTTGTTTTAAGTAGAGCAATACTGTAGACGTTTCATGATTTCTAATTTTCAAGACAACTAGGAACAATTCTGCTGAATTGCATCATGTTAACCGGGAGTACATTCTAAAGGGAGTGTTGGGCATTTTCAGATTAGCTAAAATATGTAATAAACATACAAGGATGTGTGTATGTAACCGTAAGAATCTGCAGATCTTTCTGTAGAGTTCCACAGCCACAGATTCCGCGTGCCACTGGTTATGAATAAACCATTGTGGTATGTATGAGATGCTAAACATGACGTTCTTTACCTCAGACTTAGTCAGGTTTTTTGTAAGACAATGAACTAGAGCTGTGTCATAAAAGGGTAACACAAAACCTTTGTAGTCAGTAATGTTGTTTTCGTCCTCATTCCAGATGAATGTTTCTCCTTTACCTCATTCACCGCTGCTAGAATAGTGGTCGTACCTGTTTTAGGAACTTTTCACCTCTGCTTTCCAGCACAGATCGGAAATTGACTCACAATTAAAGGAGTAGTTCACTTTCAAAATAAATTTTCATGATAATTTACTCACCCCCATGTCATCCAAGATGTTTATGTATTTGTTTCTTTAGTCGAAAATAAATTAAGGTTTTTGATGAAAACATTCCAGGATTTTTCTCCATACAGTATATACTTCAATGGACTCCAAACGGTTGAAGGTCAAAATTACAGTTTCAGTTCAGCTTTAAACGATACCAGACGATGGAAAAGGGTCTTATCTAGCGAAACGATCGGTCATTTTCTAAAAAAAATAAAAATGTATATGCTTTATAAACACAAATGCTCGCCTTGCTCTGTTCTGCGATGCTCGTTCATGACTTCACATAATACGTTATTATGTTGAAAAGGTCACGCTTGACGTAAGCGGAAGTACCGAGTCAGTGTTTACAAGTTGAACGTGCAAGTTTTCAACATAATTACGTATTACGTGAAGTCCGATTGGAGTCCATTGAAGTATATATAGAGAAAAATCCTGGAATGTTTTCATCAAAAACCTTAATTTCTTTTCGAAAGTGAACTACTCCTTTAAATAAACATGCAAGCCTCAGAGGTATGTCTTAGGCATTAATTATTAATACAATATAATTCATGAAGGTTCATGCAGAGTGATTTCAGTGTCCCCTTGGAATGCTTGGTGCAGTTGTCAACGTGACTGTCTGCACAAAATGCTTTATTTACCCTAGAATAGCGCATTGAATTTAGTTGATATCACGCTCTGGAGATCTGCAAGGACAGAGACACAATGTTATAATGGTAGTGCTTGAAAGAAGACGGGTCATCGGAACATCTCGAAAAGCTCTGTGACCATCACATGCCTGGGCTGCAAGGGATTCAACAAATGCATGCCATGGCTTGAACACTGGTTTTGGAGAAACACTGCGACTAAGTTTAAATTCTTAGCCCTCCTTTTATTTAGTATTATCAAATAGTATTATCAAACTTTAATGAACAAGAACAGGTGATGTGTAGAAGTGTCAGCTCAATCCGAATTCTGCTCAAAATCAGGGGCTGGCCAGTCAGTTTCATTTTTTCCAAATTTATGGCCTCCTTCAAAATCACAGAATAAGACGATTAATGTGTATGGAAAAGGCGCATTTTTCAATACCGCTTGAGGTTAAAGCCCAAGCAACAAGCCACTGCTAAAGGAAACAAAGTCTGATAGCAGATGGTCACGAGATAATTGGCTCTCTTACGTGGTCTGTTTTTCTTCCTCTTAGGTTGGCATAGCGATGTGGAGTCGCTTGCAAAGTGAGGGAGGGCCGGCAGCCAGCGTCTCTTCCCAGTCTGCCCTTGCTGGGCCAGACAACAGGAGAGGTTGGTCCAACTACACACATATACTTAAAAATCAACATGAGGGCCTTATGTAAGCCATGTGGACACTTGCATATGTTAATGTTTTTGTCTCAACAGAGATATCAAATGCCTGGAATAGTCTAAACCAGACCAAAGCAGCAGTGAGTATTACCTGTTTTTCAGGTTCTGTGCAATTTATGAGGCAAAACAATTATAACCTGGGATATCAAAAAGATCACTGTGTAAACCTTTTAGAGATTCAAACTATTTAGGTCTGAGATTCACCATGTAGGTTTGGTGTATGTGTAGCAATAATCCCATGAGTGCGTTGTTAATTTTGGTCTCGTCTTAGTTACGTCACATTGAGAATCGTCTGGAGGCAGCACCAGGTACAGGAGTGCTTCTGGATTCGGTGCTGGACACAAAAAAAGCATCTGTTAGTGGCAGACGGAAAATAAGCCGCAGAGGTGAGGCAGACATATGCTCTTTATTCTCTGGTGGTTTGACTGTTTATTACTTTGCGTTCCATTGCTAGGTGTTTGTAATGTTAAAGGTATAGTTCACCCAAAAATGAAAATTCTGTTATCATTATGGGTGAGTAAATTATGACAGAATTTTCATTTTTGGGTGAACTATCCCTTTAATGTATCGTATAACAAGAACCAGGCCAATGTTAAGATCCATGTGTTAATTTAAGTGTTTTAGAATAAATCATTCTTAGGTTTGCTTATTAGTAAATATTTTCACACCTTCTGTTATGCTCCTAGATGGTATTTTAATCCACGATTGTACCTTTTGCTTGTGCCAGTAGTAGTTATACAATACAAAAGCTTTGTATACAAGGATGTATCATCATGGATTGAAATGAGAGCTTGGCAATTTTACTACTTTATCAGTTTAATAAATGTTTTGACAACATTTTACAAACCAACTGCAGTTTGATTGAGATTAATTGGAATGCACAATAAAGGCCCCCCCTCCCACTAAAAAACCCCCACAACATTCTACCTAATAAAATGTTTTAGAACGTGACATTAACTGGAAAAAAAAATCTTTATTCATTATTAAAATGGCCAAGTTATAAAATATATCTTGATTTTTTAATGTATTTCAGTGCTCTAATTGAGTCCCCCTTGGTAGTCAGCTGGGGCCCCCTTGTGGTCCACGGCCCCCCTATTGAGAACCACTGCTCAGTGTTAAAGCAACACTGTAGAACTTTTGCTGACAGCTCCCCCATGTGGTTGATTAGCGCAATTGTCTGTTACAAGTGTCGTAAATAATGTCGCTGTATAAGCTTCCCTGTGTGCGAATTTGTTGACTAAACTGATGAAACCGGCGAATGCAGAAACATTGTTTGGAAACCGTTTCACACCCTTCCACCGGCAGGGGATGGGCGGGGCTGTGTGTACCGACCCGAACACAGAACTTAGAGTGTGGTTGTAGCTGTAGGCTGCTCAGGTAGCAGCGGGAGTAGAAGTCGTCCAGTTAAGAGTTGTTCTACCACTGAAATAATTTTAGAGACATAATTTTAAGGTGGAAAAAGCTACAAAGTGTTGCTTTAAGTGTAGTTTGCAGAGTATTGCCTTCATGTATGCATAATTTCTGCAGAGATGTTAAAGTATCAGTACAATTCATGTATTTACTACAGATGGGCATCATATGGAGGAAAGTGGGTCCAAGTCCAGAACCCGGAGTCGTCGCAGTCCAGACAAAAGTTCCCGCAGTCCCCTAAGGAACAGCACTCTGGACAACAACACCATGAGGCCCAGCGCTGTGGAGTTCAGAGAACCACTCGCTTCATACAGGTAAAAGTCACAAAATGATTAATGTGTTAATTGTAAAAGGATTACAAAGAGAAGAGGCTTTTCTGTAACACTAGTTCATTATTTGCGTAAATGATTACAGCATGAGATTATATTCAAAACATGCTAAAATTGAAGGAACTAGCGGTCAGAACAGGCTATGAACTATGCAGACTTCAATGAATTCAGTCTTTGTAGCATTAGATTAGTTTGCTATTTATCGCTGTTAAACAAACCGAGCTAGACATTTGAACAAGGAACCACCACTTCTGCTTCTGTTGTTCAGACATGCAGCACATATGTAGTTGAAGCTTCCTCCTTCAGTCCAGCTTTAACTGTTTTCATTTTCTGTTGTCATTTGTGACCCTGGACAACAAAACCAGTCTTATGAGTCAATTTTTCGAAATTGAGATTTTTACATAATCTGAAATCTGAATAATTAAGCTTTCTACTGATGTATGAGTTGTCAGGATCGGACAATATCTGGCCGAGATACAACGGTTTAAAACTGGAATCTGAGGATGCAAAAAAATCTAAATATTGAGAAAATTGCCTTTGAAGTTGTTAATCAGGGGCACTGTGGCAGACCATCCACTCATGAAAATAAAGTTTGTATATATTTAGGGTAGAAAATTTAAAAAGTATCTTCATGGAACATTATCTTTACTTAATATCCTAATGATTTTGGGCATAAAAGAAAAATCGATAATTTTGACCCACACAATGTATTTTTGTCTTTTACTAAAAATGTTCCCGTGCTACTTAAGACTGGTTTTGTGATCCAGGGTCACATTTGGATCGTTGTATAGATATTCTATAATAGGACTCTTCAGTGTAAGCTCCATTTGTCTTGTTTTCATAGGGAAGCATCTCCACTGCCAGTGTCCCAGACCCACTCTGAACCAGACACCCTGTTGTTACCAACAGAGATGGGCGTCTCTCACCCAGATCTTTCTTTAAACCAACTGGTGTGTCAGCGGGACACCAGAGACATGCAGAATGCAGAGCTGGACAGCACACGCTCCTCAGCAGTAGACAACACATCTGTACGCTACCTCAACGATCTGTCTGCTCTCAGTGCTATTCATCAGCCTGATCCACCCACATCAGGGTCAGAGGTTAAGCCCAGAACACACTTACAGACGTCTCGCTCTGTCTCGCAGCGGTTGGAGAACCTCCGACGGTGGCTACCTAATGAACAGCTGAATGAAAAAATCTGCAGACATATGGGACATTTGGAAGAAACGTCAAATAGGAATAACCTGCTGGGGTACCTGGAGCAGCCTGTGGGAATTGGGGCAGCGGGACACACTACTGTACCTACTGTAAAAGTTCGGAAAGTGGCCCAAGCTCCTCCGGCACCCATTTATAAAGGTGAGCTTACTAGAATGGAATGGTGACCCTATTAGTGATGAGAGGATCAATCCTACTGTAGGTGAAGATGTTGGCTAGTAACTGTAAGGTGGCAGGTAGTCAACTGAGATACCCCATAAGGGACACAGAGGTATTGTCACCGTGTCTCTTAGCAAGTCACTTAAAGAGCAGGTTTAAAGGTTTTTGTAAGTGTCCTAATGTTGTATTAGAGTTCCCAACAACATGTTCAAATGCATCAAAGGTAAAAAAAGGTGCTATTTTCTTAAAATAAGCATTTAGTATCTATCCATTTCTCAAAGATCCCTTAACGATTCCTCTGAAGCTGTTCAAATTTTCCGCTTCTCTAAGCTCCTCCCTACCTGGCCCAATCAGTTGTGATTGGTCTTTCTTCATACACTGCGTGTCAGAAACGAAACGCCCATTACCACAGTTCTTATCTCAGGAAGGTTTTGTAAACAAAGACGCTGTGTGTAAAAATGGCATCAGTATTACCATACCACAAGTTTTTATCTTCATAAACCTATCTTTATAAACCATTTAGACTATTGTTTTCTGTTGATCTTTTTTCGTCATAGCTGTGGGAGAACAACAACGGCTCTATCCAAAAGTTGATCATTACTTTGATTATACAGAGAGGAGTAACTGAGCAAGTTAGCGAGAGCTTCCAAAGATAATGCACACACCTTTACATAATAAAATGATATAGTGCTGTAGTCCGTTTTTTAAATAATGACAAGCAAACCGTTTTGTTTGAACGGGATCGTGACCACAGCTAAACTTTGCATACTTGACAAAACCATAATGTGAGACACGTTAGCAAAGTGCTACCGTGACTAAACGATAAAGGGATACAGTTTGTACAATACTACGACATGTAGAACGACAACAGTCTACAATAACCGCCACATTATTAGGTAAGAGTTGGATTATTAAAACTGTAACTCTGTTAATTTATACGTTGTTTACCTGGAAACCTACAGCTGTACTAAATATACAATACGGATTAGCACAATTACTTTAACGTATATTGTAAGCACTCAATTTAACATGTACACATAACATATTTATCATACTTACAGCTTGTGGTTCTGAGACGCTTGTTAGTCCAAATAAAGTTGGTATTGACTTCTCTTTAAGGGTCTAGCGGCTGGCAAATCCCGCGTTGAACTCGCCAAAATGTGAGAAGCAGTCGTCGGTAAAATGATGAGCACATTACACAAGGTTGGAATTGTACTGCAGTGGTATCGTGGAAAAAAAAAATGTAACCACTGATCCTTCACATCGTCGTCCTTTGGCAGCGAAAACAAAGTACATTTGCATTCACAGCACAAAACACAGCGTTCCCTCGACATGTTGTATACTATACGCAATACTACCTGAAGTGCTAGTGGGCAGGTCAGAGTGTTCAGTTGGATTATGCTGATGCGTTACACTGTGACGTATCGATGTTACACTCAAAAGATTCGAAAGCCTAACGATTTGTTTGGGCGGTTCGGAGTCGACTCCTTACTTTGGAAGCCAATATCTTAATTTATAATGGACTTTTTGGAATAACAACTTTGCAGATCGTCAAAATTGAAGGAAAGCTACGTTACACACTGAAATGCCGGTAATTTTATGAGATTCATGAAACCTGCTCTTTAACCTCAGGCTCTTTATGTGGTAAATGTACTATAAAATACGTGAGATAAAAGCATTTGTTAAATGTTTAATGAGGATGCTGACTGAGAGGAAGTTCACTGAGGGTTTGTTCTCTTGTCGTCTAGGATTTAACACCAGTGAGACGAAGATTCGCACACCTAATGGGAAAGTGTGGGCAGAAGAGGACTTCCAGAGCTTTAGCCGGGAAATATACAAAGACCTAACACAACGTCTCACAGGTACGCATACACATGTAAATGTTGCAATGTCTTTAGTGTTTACAGCTAGTTGGTTCTCTTTTTTTAAAGGAATAGTTCACCCAAAAATGACAATTCTGTCGTCATTTACTCACCCTGAAGTTGTTCCAGAACTGTATTAAAATCTTTGAAGAATGTGGGAAACTAAACAGTTCTGGGGCTGTTTTAGGACAGATTTTCATGTTTCGGTGAACTATTCCTTTATGACAGTGATGTCATGATTATCAGTGAATATCAGCCTCTTTATTTCTTATTGCACATGTTTTATATGTGGTTATGTGTTACGGTGGAATTAAAGGGTTTATTCAATATTTATTAATGCAACCGCTTAAATGGGTTTTGATGCTCAGTCCAAGCCTTCGGTTGAGTCGGTAAGCATGAGAACAGTTTGTACAGTAACTGGTTGACCATCGTACTTGCAATCCCAAGGTTGCGGCTTTGATTTTGAGAGGGGACACGTGCTGATAAAATGCATACCTTAAAACGCACGTAAGTTTCTTTGGGTAAAAGTATAAATGTAAGTGAAAAAATAAGCAAAATTTAAGCCATTGGTACTAATTGACCAGACACTAAATTCATGTAAACCACCTTTGTATCACACTGCAGTATGTACCAAAACATTTTCAAACCAAAACAGTTCAACGCTGACTTGCATGCTCCTGGTATGCTTAGGGGTACTGCCACAGCCATTGTTATGAGTTATCATGTCAGACCTGACTAGGGCTGTCACGATTATTAAATTTGGCTGACGATTAATTGTCTAATAAATCATTGCGATTATGACGATTAATTGTCTGTTTTAGAGCTTTGACTTTTAATTCTCATACATTTTTATTCAGCTTTGAAACGACCATATTGTTCTGAATATAAAGACTATGTTCTTTTTCTTGGAAATACATAGGAAAAAATTGGGTCATCATACTTAAGGTTTAGGCTTTTACCTGTCAATAATACAACCGCCAAATACTTGTAAATTGATCAGGAGTGAATTGAAGCCACCAGTAAAATACTATCAGTCATAGAAAAGCTTCTAGTCTGTTTTTTTCTCTACAATAAAACTTTAACTACAATAAAAGTTTACTTCTGTTAGATTTTGGTAGACTGGTTTTCACACTTAAAATAATATTAAATTATACTGCAGGTTATTTTTATGGTATATGCTTTAGTTTTTTTTTAAGTGATTGTGTTGTTGTGGTACATTTTACAAGTATTACCATGCTTTAGTTACAATATATACAATAAAATATGCAATATGCAGATGCACTACAGCTCCCCCTAGTTTCTTCTATATAGATGTGCAATAATTGCGATGATCTGAAACCATCGCGATGAGGTTAAACAATCGCGATGAGACGATTATTTAATAATCGTGACAGCCCTAGACCTGACTATTCTTTGAGGTTTTCATCATGGTTATTTGAAGGCATTACATCAGTTCCTTTAAACAGTGATTTTCAGTATGACCTCTTTTATTCTTCTTCCCATCTCTTCACAGCAGACGGCACAAAACCAAAGCAGAGACCTGCAGAGCGAGAGAGGACGAAAGAGAAGAAACCATCCAAACCTGTGAGGAAAGTGCACAGGTCTTCTTCAGCACCAGACTCGAACGATAAACCAGGTCTGAGTTCTCCTTCACTCTCCTGCTGTCCTTCACATTCTGTCTCTAATACAGACAGCTAATACAGATAACTAATTTAAACAAATGATATTCAAATGAAGTGCTTAGAAGAGTCGATTGTAGTTTTACTTCTGTGACATGGTCATTTGCACTGGGAAACGTGCAGAAGCTTCACTAAACACACACACACTTAAAGCCGTGTCAGTGCTGGAAACACAGCATGAGCCTTTCTTGGCCTGCCAGCCTCGAAGCGCTCCATAAAACTGCGTTTTTGCTTCAGTCCGTGAGCACAAGCTAAGTCTCTTATCCCAGCAGAATTTCTAGAATGTCTAGCATGCAGATTAACGGGATGGTTGCAGCGAGACGCTAACGCAGGAATGCTCGATGTGTCACGGCTCAAACTGCCGTGGCCTCATCGACAGCTAGAAAGATGTCAATGTACGCCTTGAAAGCAATAGGACAGAAGTGAAATCTGACCTCCCCACCCCCACACATTTTCCTCAGAAGTTCTCAAATGCGGGGTCTCTCTGTTTAGCCCAATTAACAAGGTCAGAAACATACTGTGCATGTGCGTTGCTACACAAACTTATTTAAAGCTTTATTGTGTTTATTAGTGTTTTTAGATCAGTTGTTGTCGAGTGTTTCTGTAGCTTAATTGGTGGAGGACATGCAGCACATTGGCCAAACCATCACTTCATTTGTGTAATTGTGTATGTTTATGGCCAGAGCCACAAAGTCATAAGTGAATAGTAATGTGGGGTGCGATTTGTATTTTCTGCCAGGTTTTGATTGGATGGCGATATATGGGCATTTAGTCAACCTTCTCCCCATTCCATGCAGCATTGTTTATGTCAACAGAAAAGTTATTAAATTTTGATTTAAGACTATGAAAGCAAACTTTTTCGTTTCGAATTAATGCACTGATGCGAACAGAGTAGGCAAATTTGGGTTTAAGTAAATAGGGATGAATTTGCTTTCAAATTGCTTGTACGTTAAGTGCAAGCACTTTGTTTCTCTCTGAAGGATGTTAGGTTTAACAAGAGTTTCGATGTCATTCAAAATCTGTAGAAGTGATTAAGAGCATCCACTCTCTCAGTCATTATTAGTTACTTTTGTCATAGTTTCCACTTCATCCCTCTTGTTAAAATCTAAATTAAATCTGGGAGCAACTGTATTCTCAAGGCAACTGTAATCCGTCTCCATAGCGATCAGCACGTCAGCATGGCGAGATGGGCAGAAGCTGGTCAAGATGATGCTTGGCCCTGCGCCACGGATACCCAGCGAGCCTCGGGCACAGTCCACAGAGAGACAGACGAGAACAGGTGAGTGGAGAGATATGTGCCAGGCTCCACACAATTTCCATGGCGACAGTTCAGCACTCAGCCTAATAGCAAACAAAACACTGATGCTCTCAATAAATATCTGTGTTCAGTCAGCCCTCGTGTTTTTGGCTTCCTCGATTAGATTAATGCCATTTATTGAATATCGCATGTGTTGCATGTTGCTCCAGTGTAGTGTTACGGCAGCGCAGCCTAAGTGTCAGTTCTATTAATAAATAAAGATTTAGAAAGCCTCTGTACATTGGTAAACGTTGCAGCTCAGTGACCGTAATGAATAGGTTTCGACTGGGTCGTTCTGACTCGGTGCACAATGCGAGCCAGCCTGATTTCTTCCCCAGTCGGGCTGTTTTCCTCACACGCAGGGCTCAGCATTATACCGTTACTCCAATACTGATTTATTGGACTGCAGAGACGGAAATGCTCAATGTTGTATTGATTTAAACATTATATGCAAGCAACCGCTGAGAGAGATGATTTTTCCAGTCCAGATGTATAAATAGAGGCCCTACGGCACAAATGCTTTGTGTGTTGGTGACCGTGTTGACTTGGATTATTTTCGTTTTTTTTCTGCAGAACGAAAAGGGGCATTTTTCCTATTATTGGGTGGGGTAGGAATTTTTCAATCTCTAATTGGTTTGCAAAATCAAGTGGGCGATTCCCAGTTCCTGTCTTCCAATGAATGGTTAAAAGCGCCTTTAATTTAGAAATAACCCTGTACTTCTAAAATCTTAGCCTGTAGCACAGCCAGTCAAAGAAAGTTTAACGAAAAAATAAGGTGGCCCATAGTAATGGGGGGTGTAAGGTGATAACCAAACATAGGTAGTCTAGTACTTTTGGACTACGTTCTTTTTCTTTGATTATTCCCTCTTATCTTTCTCCACCATATTCTATCTATTCCACTATCATAGACCCTGTCCTTCGCTCCACCTCTGATACTCATCTGGAGCGGGGTCGACGTTCAAGACCCAACAGCACGGAAAAACCTCGCAATCAAGTACTTCCCAAGGAGCCGGCTGGGCTCTCCAGATCAGCAGGGGGAGCTAGAGGAAAGTCTCCCAGTACTGACCTGCTGTCCGCTGACATCCGTAGCATTCTAGATGACCTGCAGTTAGGAGAGGAAAGCAGCAGGACGGTGGAGCCCAGGGTACGTTCCTCAACTCGGGTGTCCCGCAGTGCCAGTCCTGCCAAGACGGCCAAGAGGTCAGAACAGCCTGTGCAGCCAGTGCAGAAGAAGCGGCACTATGATGCAGAGGCAGTGCGCATGTACATCACTCAAAAACAAGAAGAGCGTAAAAAGCGGCAAGCAGAGGAGAGGAAAGCTCAGAGGGAGGAGGAAGAGAAGAGGAATAAAAGGTTACAAGAGCTCTATAGGAGACAAAGATCAGGGGCCGCAAGGGGCCCAGTGGCACCTGCAGGGCCAATAAAGAAACGGCTTCATGAAACGTACACCAAACTGGAACAGACTCAGCTCGTGGAAGAGATCAACGCTGCTGCTGCTGCGGCTGAGGCTGCTGCTGTGACAGAAATCAGCCCGAGGGTAAGCTAGCATTTATCATTTCATCAGCAGACTCCCTGGTGTCAGAATGTTGGGTTTGGCCTTTAAAGAAAGTATTGCTTTTATTGTGCCGTTACAGTATAGACCAGCATATCAGCCGTCTGGAGAGTCTGATAAAGAAAACAAAAGACACGATCGACCTCAGAGTACCACCTCCAGCAGCGATCTGTCCCTTCCGGAGCAACGCCAGCCCCCGTTCTCTAGGTAAAAAAAGACAGAATTGCTTTAAATGATTTTGTTCTGTTTTGTTTTCATTTACAGCCTAATATTAGCATCATGGTATGACTGTGAATGAATATGTTGGTTTCTAGGGAGCACCCTTGTTTGTTTACACTGAAGCGTTTTGTTCTTCATAAGCTTTATCCTTTATCCCCAGATAAAGCGTTTGTGCACAGCTTATATGAGATGTAATTAAATTGCGTTAACTTAAGTATTTCTAGTAGTTATTTAAGAGTAGTTTGGCCAAGTGCTTAGCAGGAATGTTTGTTGCCTGCCCGTATTGGTTTCCATGGCCATTTCTTAGTGTGTGTAGTCAGTACCGTCAACTTCATGTTGAGTTCACAAGCCCTGGGAAGTTTCTGAAGAGCTTTCAAATAGACAAAATGATATCTGATCAGTTATGGACACCTGAAGCTCCTAGTGGTGAGATGTTTAGAAAATACTGTATATGGTCCTTAAAAATGCTTATTAAATTCATTATATGGGTCTGTTGTCTTAATTTGGGTGACATATAGTGATTATTCTTATATTGCAATGGTCTGTTGTCCTGTACATTTCTTTAGGAATGAGTTGGGATTTGCAGGGTCATCCTGGCTCCATTCTGACCACCGTAATACTCTAATAAAGGGCAGCAACTCTTTGGCGACCCCCTCTGGCCACATCTTTTCTCAGCTCTTGGAACTTGATACAGACCCTTCAAGACCTGAGAGGGCATCTAGATCTGCGCCTCTTGCATTTTCTTCGGACACAGGCCGGAAAATGAGCCGCATCGAGGCCCTCAAGGCCACCGCTGCCTCACTGTCAAACCGTATAGAGAGTGAAGCACGTAAACTAGCCGGTACCGGAATAAATTATGGTTGTGCCAGAGACATGGGAATAGGTCTTTCGCTCCCAACCGATAAACGCTGGGCAAACCCTGTCAGTCCACCTGTCAGAGAGAATCCAACAGATTCTGGTGATCTGGAGAAGAGGATTCAAAGACTGTTCGCTGCAGGTCAAAGCACCTATGAAGATGCGTTACCAGGTGTTGGCAACCTACACGGCTTTAGGAAGAGGACGACACCTGGGAACAAACCCCACTCAACACCCACAACCTCAGGTCTCGCTTTTAGAAACAATCACAAGATGTCTTCTCCTCTGAAGGCTGATGCCCAAGAAGTTGCTTTAGACTCCAGTGGAGGTTCTATCAGTGAAGGTCCTCTGCTGAGTGAAGGAAGCATGTCGGAAGATGAGGATGACCTGCAAGAACTGCCCAGTTCCAGTCACAGAGTGGGAAACATGGGGTACAGTGCAGTTCTTCGGAATGGAGACCCAATTTCACACTTCCAGAAAGAGGCAGAGAAGCACCTTCCGTTTAGTCCATCCACTCTGGTACGAGAGAGCAATGGACCGTGGGAAGAACTTGCCAAAGGGAGCCCACATAGTGTTATCAACATTTTCACCAAGAACATGCCCAGTTATGGCAAAGGTAAAAGCTTTTTTGATTTATTTTAAACAACCAGTTTATCACTATGTTAAAAAAATACAATATGATGTAATATTTCTGTCAAATAAGCTTATGTATATTTTGTTATCTTTTTGTAGTACTTGAAGAGAGGGGAGGGAAGAGTTCCCCAGCCCTCCGCTCTGGTGCCAACTCATTGGATGAAATGGCTTATGAGGATGACTTCATTTCCTCCCGTGGCAGTAGCCAATCAGCATCCAAGAGAAGTCCTAACGGCCTCAGGTAAAACAGCTTGAATGACCACAGATTTTTTTTGTCCTTTTGCTTTGTTCAATATGGTTAGATTTAGGTTTAATAGTGCAACTGGTTGCTAGTTCAGAATATAATGCAAGCGACGTTTTGGGAAGAACCTGAAGGGGGCAGTGTTTGACCCCACCACATTGCAGAATTTTCATTCATATTGCGTACTGCAAGAGTAGTAAAATAGCCAATATTTTTTGTTTAATACCGAATCAACACTTGGTACAGAATAATCGAATATTAGTGTTGTCTGTTAATAAATAATATTAGGCCTCTGAATATAAACTCTTGTGCCCTCTCGCAACAGTAATGGCTATGGTCACTTCAGTCCCCTTGATGAGATGCTAAGTGGTAGATCTGCAAGTGATAAGAGAGGTGGAGAGAGATCTCACCGTTCGCCCAGCATCACACCCCTCTCTTCCCCACACTCTGCCAGCTCAGAAAGCAAAAGAGGTCAGATATACTCATACACGTAAAGGGCCAGAGGGCCAAACGCATCATCTTACCTTTAAAAGTGCAATGCAGTGTGAAATGATTAGTGTATATTCCTACAGCCACAGAAAGGAGCCTGCTGGAGGAGCATAGAAACACATTCTCGGCTCTATCTGATATCCCTGCTGAGGGTTTTAACAGAAATGGCTCAAAGAAATCATCCAGTCGCAGCTCTAACAGAAGCATGGATACAGACAGCACACTAGGGGGCGCCTCAGTCCACTCCATCCACAGGTACATCTGTTAAACCTGTAATGACGTTCCTGTAACTCAGATGGTCTAGCATGGCACTGATAAACACATATATTGAACAACTGTATACCTTCAGATGGAAAACGCTCTCCTGAAATTGAACATTTTGTTTTAGCTGCCAAATTACTTGATATCAGTGGTTGTTCAGAATTCCCATGTTCTGTAATGTGAATGAATGTTGGAGTATTTCCCCAAATTGTCTGTCGCTTGTGACTTAGTTAGAAATGCAAATTCAGATTTTCTTATTGCATTCGTGACCTTGTAGGTTGTAGTCCAACGCTTTTAAAGACATTATAAGCTGTTAGCCTGTTGCATATAACCTCTCAAGGATACTTTTGCAGTCATCTTTCATTAACTCTCTGCTAGTCTCCAACTCACCGGGAATGAACTTTATACAGGAAATGTCTTTAAACACGATATCATGTTTATCATAATACTTAGGTTCCCAGTTAAGAGGAGCCAAAATCAATATTTGTGCTAGTTCGGGCTGCTGTAGGTGAGGCGAGAGGCAGCACACACACGCACACACGGACGCACACACACACACACACACACACACACACACTGGCTCTTTTGTTTAGTTAGTTGTTGGTGCAGCGGGTCAGGCTCATTGCCAAGAAGATATTTTCCTCCAGTGTGACATTCGAGCCTCCCTGTGGCATTTGTTGAAGTCGTGAGTTAGATTCCCCTCGTGCCTTCCTGCCTGTTCAGCATTCAGAGAGTTTTAACCTCCACATATGTGGTCTCTGGGTGGGTTTATACAGCAGCAGAGAGTTTTAACGGGATTCATTTGGGCTTAAGGGTTATTTCCATCCACAGCGTGATCTTTTGACCTGACTGCAGCACCAAATCCTCATTGTTCCAAGTATATTTACGTTTTTAAAATGAGTATTTAGGCACTCCAGAATATTGGAAGGACTTTACTGCTATCCATCATTCAGCATATTTTTTTTAACGCAATATTTAGTTAGTTTCTTGGTTGAGGCAAAAATGACAACGGCATGTCATATCTGGCTTTGATGAACCCAGTTAACATTTGTTTCTGCATGTTTATTAAAAAGTAAGTGATTAACAAAAATGTTGTTTTGGTCTTTAGTCTTTCCTTTGATGGAAAGAAATCTCCCAGAAGCCCCAGTATGACACCTGCTGCTGGTTCTCCAGCCGGCTCTGGTTCTTCACGGCTGTCTCGGGGTGATGGTACCCCCATCAGAGGGTCTGCCCAGGGTTTAAGCCCCCCACACACTGCCCTGCCTAGTTCCTCCTCATCCTCCTCTTCAGTCGTCAGAGCTAAATCCAACCCTTCGTCTCACAGCCCCAGAGCAGAGCACAGGACTCCAGGTAAATCCAAACTTTCACTATTGGTCAGATGGATAATCGCAGACACACCTGGGTGTTATAAATGCTTCCTGTAACCTCTTTGCTTTATTCCATTTCATTCTTTTCTACATCCTGTTTGTACACCTGCTTATATATGTGACATTGGTTGTGAATATTCGGATCTGGAGAATTTCAGTTCATTCATATTTTGAACTCCGTGTGCCCAGCCTCAGCAGAGCTGCAGTTTGCTCCTGGGGTCCTGCAGCAGCGACTGTCTGTCGAGCTCTGTTACCTGGAAGCGGTGGAAGAGTCAGTGCGACAGCTCAGTGATGTGGAGAGAGTAAGAGGCGTGTCTCTCGCGCAACAGGAAACGGTTTCACTCGCTCAGATTCTAAAGGTGAGACGAGCTTCCTATCAATACGTATGCTTTTGAAGGTTCTCGGATGCGGTTGAAGGTTGTGCTTGTACTCATGTTGCGTGAGTGTGTGACCATTTAACCTTTGACTTGTACAGTCCCAGCAGCAAAGGCATGAGCATGAACTGAACCTGCTGAGGATGAAGGCGGAGCAAGAAGCTCTGGAAACACAGCATCAGCTGGAGGAGAGCAGGCAGAGAGCTGCGCGGGTATTTATAAAGCATTACAGTTTCACACTAGAGATTTTGATACGGGCTCAAGTTGGTGCATTGGTTTGTCACTTTTAAATACACTGTGTGAATTTGCTGATATGCATGTGTTTGATATCAGGCCCACGCCGAGCTGCAGGAGAGTTTTCTTCAGTCTCAACAGCAGGCGTTAGGAGGCCTCCATGAGTCCGCGAACAAGATGATCCATCAGCAGGCAGAGGCTACGCGCCATACAGCTGAAACGGCACGACACATCAAAGAAGTAAATTAAATCAATCTAAACACAATCCTGGGCTTTTTCTTTGTGCTTGTACAACACAACATGAATTTGTTTTACGTGGTTACGTGTTTTCACGTGGCTGCTTATCAAAGCTCTGCTCTTGGCCTACAAAACCACCACTGGTTCGGCACCCCCATATCAGACTTATGTACCCGCCCGATCCCTGCGCTCTGCAATCGAACAACGTCTTGTGGTGCCGTCCCACAAAGGGAAAAAATCACTCTCACACACTTTCTCCGGATGTGTTCCACGACTGGAACAATCTCCCTCTTGCCACAAGATCAGCGGATTCTGTAGCTGTCTTTAAGAATCGGCTAAAAACACATCTGTTCTGTCAACATCTGACCCATTAGTACAGTCTTCTACTTATTTTCTACTTTCCTATCCCCCCAACCAAAAATTTTTTTTAGCTGCATATATAGTGATAGGTGCAGTAAAAACTGGTCTCAGTCAGCCTATGCATTGTTGTTCTTTTGTTGCACAAATTGCTTCTATTGTTTTCCCCTACTTTGTACGTCGCTTTGGATAAAGCGTCTGCTAAATTACTAAATGTAAATGTATAAACAAATTTCTCTTAAAGGGGTACTTCAACCAAAAATGAAAATTCTGTCATCATTTACTCACCTTCGAGTTGTTCCAAATCTGTATCAATTGTATTGGGTGAAGTATCCCTTTAAGCCGCTGCAGCTCTCTTTAAATTCATCTCTCTCTCTCTCTCTCTCTAGATGACTGAACTGGCTCGATCACAGATTGCAGGAGCATTGAGTGTTCCTGGCCCCTCTCTTACACCTCTGTACGATCAGCAAAAACCGCACAACCACAGCTCGAAACAGCTTCAGACACACCCCCACACGGACAGGTGACTCAGTCGCACACCTAGCTGCTTATTTCTGCAGTTCTTCCTTAAAGAGATACTTAACCTAAGGGCCTTGCAGTGCTTTAGATCTCTATATCTGATTCTCTGTGTTGACACTCTTTTGGATATCCTGTAGCTTAACGAACGATTCGTCGCGAGACTCAGAGACTGAGACACCACCAGACAGCCTTTCAGGGTCCATCCCTTCTAGGAGACCCACCATCAGGTACTACCCTTCCCATGAGCTCTTCATTTGAGCATTTAGAGCACAAATATGGATTGGAGACTTGAATATGGTTTCTTCTGTTTTTCAGTGGTGGCGGCAGCAGTAGTGCCCAGTTGAGCCCATCTCATTATGATCAGAAGGAGAAGCAAGAGAAAGACAGAAGCAGCAGTTCAGTGGAGGATCTGGCTCACACAGCTGCCGATGAGTCCTTTCGCTCAGACAGCATTCACAGCCTGCTTGAGGAGAAAGGTAAAACTTGTCATGTTTGGGATGGGCAATGTGAATCTGTTCTGATGTACAATTTGTGATATATGTGTTGGTTATAAATTACTCTATGTGAGCGGAATCTCTGGGAGTTTTGTTTTGACCACTTTTGTGTCTTCCCTCCAATCAGCGGACAGCGCCTCAATCGCCACAGAGTACTCTGTAAAGTTTGAGGACTCGATGACTGAGGATGAGATCGAGGAAAAATCATTCCGTTCTCTACTGCCATCAGAGGCCCATCGTCGTGAATCGCTGGACAGGAAACCCAGTCCTCATCCTGAGTCTGATGATGACCACCGCCATGACAGAACCAGCCCCAGAGAGAGTTCAAAGGTGAGGTTTTGTCTGATTGACGGAATGAGCTCTGGGATCACCTTTATTACATATCCAACTGGGCTGAATTCTTTATTTTAAAAAAAAAGTAATGAAAAAGTTCTTGTATGTGATGTTGGCTGCTTTTCCTTGACTATGCTTTAAAAATGAATTGGTTCTGATGAAGTCTTTCCAGCCTTTTGTTTCCTTTGGTTGTTTATAGTTTTGATTTCTTGTTTTATTTATGACTCTTCTTGTGTGTTTCCAAAACATAATGCACAGCAGGAGGGCAGCACGCCTTTCTCCAGCGGTCAGGACAGCTTCTCCAAGTTCACCATGGACCTGGTGCGTCAGTACATGAAAGAGGAGGAGGTTCGCGCTCAGCACCAGAATTCACTGCTTCGTCTGCGCCAGAAAGCCCTCAGAGAAAAGACCAAAGCTGAACTGGCCTGGCTGGAACATCAGAAGAGGCAGGACATTTATATTGTGATGTTCATACTGTCATTATAGTGTACAACATATTGACTTTAAAATGGTAGAAAAATATATTGAACGCATTAAATCGATCTCATTTACTCTTGTAATAAATGTCTGTGGCTTTATTGAGCATTATATATCAATGCTTGGCATTGACTGAAAGGACTTTTGTTCGTCTGTGTATAAGCGGAAAATATGAACTAATAATGTCATTGCGTCATTAAACATGTTTTTTTACTGAATATTCTCTTTGATTCAGCAATGTGACGTTGCATACATCGTGAATGCTCTTTCATGTTTTCATGTCTCAAAGAAGTTCTGTTTGTCTCCCAGTGTTGAGACACAAACCCATAAATTCACAGACAGCATGAGTGTTGATTTATGTGTGAGTGTTATTGAGTGTTTATTCTTTTCCTGCCTGCTCTCTCCTTCAGGCGTCTCCGAGATAAAGGAGAAGACGATAAGATGCCACCCCTCCGTAAGAGACAGAGAGGCCTAATAATGAAACTCCAACAGGAACAGGTAACATACTGATGTGTAGATGTATCTGTAAAAAATGTGTGGAATTGATGTCATATTTCTGAATACCGTGGGGTGATAGAATATTTTAGCATTACAAATGCAAAGTAAATCAGTGATGTTTGTTTCACAGGCGGAGATTAAACGGCTGCAGGAGGCCAATAAAGCAGCGAGGAGAGAGAGACAGTTGCTCCTCAAACAGCAGGAGGAGATCGAGAGAATGAGAAACTCGACCCTCAGATTGAAAGAGCGACTGAAAAAATCTGGAGACGCAAACCTGGTTAGTTCTGTGAAGAATCGGTTATGTTACTGTGTGTGTGTGATAACATGCGTTAAATCAGTATCCTGATTTAAAAAACACATACCCTTCCTGTGGCTGAAGATGGCAAGATCCAACCAGACCTTTTGAGAAATAGCAACATAGTTCTGTCTTGCAAGCACGTTTTGAAAGGGCTTTTTTACATTTGTTACAGGAATCACCTGTGTCAGGTGTGGCAGAGGAGTCTGCTCCGCCCAGTGTCATAGTAACAGATGCAGAGACACGGAGCCCCTCCCCCTTGTCTGTGTCAGGCAGTGAAACCAGCAGCATCATGCAGAAACTGAAAAAGATGCGCATTCACATGGACGAGAAGTAAATAAACACCCAATTTTCTATTTATTATATCCCTCTCCTGTCCTCACTAATGCGTAACTATTTTTTTATTTTTTTTTAAGAGTAAATCAGAACATTTATTCTTTGATCATTTTTTGAACTGAAACATAAAATTTTAAGTTTAGCTGGGTTAAAGTCAAATGAAGTCAATGTTACATTACTCGCAAAAGCTGTTTTGTGTTTGTTTTTGTCCAAAAAAGTTACGGTTTGCAGCTTGCAAACTTTAATAACGTGTAAATTTGAATTGCAAACCACTTCCAAGGCCAAGCAAAGAATTCCTGTTTGGTGTGCACAGAGGGTGGTTTCTTATAGTTTGACCTGCTAATACTACTAATACCATTTATTAATTTCCCAGTGACCTGTGTTTTGTCCGTTTTTAACAGCTAACTTGGTGTACATTTCTGTGTGCAGAATCTTTGGTTTGAACTCAAGCGTGCTCTGTGTAGGAAAACAGTCCCCTTCTCCCTCAATGAATTTGAGGATACATTTCATAGTCTTTGTTTCGCATCTAAAATAGAGACCCATATCTTTATGGCACTAGTAAACAGAAAATGCCAACGAGATGTCTGAATCATTGATTACCCTAATGCAATCTTTATTATTTCAATCTCATGAAATGGTCTCTCAGTTATTTGGGGATGTTTCAATGTGCTTCATAACCTCCATGTGTTCTCTCAATTCTCTGCTCATTGTATGTGATCTCATTCTTCTATGTTCAGCCACTCAGGCTGATTTGACAACATGTTTTGTTTATCGTCACAGCTTGGCAACTGGTGAGGGTCGTACTATTGTTCCAAAACTTTTCATAGCGCTGACACATTTTTGTGTGAATGAAATTGGTACGCTGAGGGATGGATTTAACTAATCACATGCTAAATTGCGATTGTAGCGCTTCTGCTCACTTTTTCTCACTCTGAAAGCACTAACAGCATGATGATCCCTTTTTGTAACTTTCATCTGTTTTTATTCAGTGGTCTATCCGCACAGCACCAATACATTCATGATCCAGTTTTATTCAAAGGGGCTTGTAATCAGATTTAGAGAATTCTGTGTTAATTAGAAGATAAGGATTTGCATTGCAGTGTTGGAAGTTTTTTTTTTCAAAACTTAAAGGAATAGTTAACCCATATATGACAATTTGGTAAACTATTCCTTTAATTTGTGTTTAATTTAATAATTTAATATTTTTTAATAGTTACATTAATTAAATAGTTTTCAGAAAGTGATTTCCTATTAAATCACTCATTAATGCTATTAAAGCAAACCAACAATTTGCTGTTGTTTCACAAAAAGGACTAAGGACTCCAATTTCATCCCAAAAATATGTATATGGATCAAAGACGTTAAGATGTCCCCATCAAAACAAATTTACAAAAGTGATTTTATGTCCATAGAAAGCACATTAAATGTAGTAAAATTTCTACTTTATGGTTTCAACTAAGTTTTTGGAGAACGAAATGTCAAAATTTGGTTGAAATACATTGTCATTCAATGTAATACAATATTTCAAAGGACATGCTTATTCTGACTGGTACATATTAAAATATTTAAAAGAATAAGGGATTACATTTTATTGTGATTTAAATGAGTAAAAAAATGTGTAAAACATTTTAAAAAATTAAAAATTACAACTAATTAGCATTTGGGGTGAAAGGAATTAGTCTTTTAATATGTCATAATGATGACTTTTGTTGTAAATATGCCTGACAAGATTGTTACACTGAATGACATTTTAGTGGGCGGCTTCTGTAAATCAGGGGGAAATGTATGTATATTTTTTCCTCAGAAAAACAAAAATGCAATTAAATTAAACCGAAAACATTTTCTTTCTTTTTTTTGAACAACAACAGTTTAAAGCACTTATTGTTTTATGCTTAAACCCTTTTTCATCTTTGACCCATATATAGTATATTATGTATTGCATAAATGTATTTTCATGCGTTTAATTATCTAATTGTAATGAAAACAATATAAATGCAAAAAAGTCCCAAAAAAAGACTTAAAGATTTGGTGACGTGGCCAGTTTTTATGATCTGACCACTGTGTCGGCACATAAACATTTCCAGGCCATGTGCAGATGAAAGGGGGAGCTTGTAATTATAGACCTTTCAGCTTTCTCATAAACTCTTCTGTTAAACGCAGAATGACTTTGATCATTTCTCAGATGTTGTTGTGTTTTATGTATGTTGCTTTATACTGTTAAAAAGTTTCAGCATGTGGTTAACTGCAAGTGCAAGCATTCACTGTTGGTTAATCTGTTTTCTTAGCTAGGAAAAAACAGACACACATTTACACTCTCTCTCTCTCTTTCTCTCTCTCTCCATATTTGTGTGTTTCTTGTGTGTTATTCGCACTCTCCTAACATTCTGAATCTGTCCCATTCTATTCACTTTTGATGATAATTCCCTGTCGAATCTTCTGTTTTTAGACACTGCTCTCCTGTCCATTATTTCTTCTCTGTCTTCACGGCTCATCATTGGGCCTGTCTGTCTGTCTGTCTCCCAAAACTCCACCCCAAATTCCAGCTCTTTATCTACAGCCAATTGGTCAGGTACAGTTACCCACAATCCCCCTCTTGTACTCCTAACCTTTCACGGCACCTGTTTCCCATGGAGCATGCTTTTGTTCATCCACTGATGATGCGTGGTGGGTGGGGGAATGTTTGGTGGGGTTACATTTTGGAAAAGTGGAATGCAATGATGGATGAAAAAACAGCTACACCATGTTGAAATGAGCTCTTTGGCTACTAAGATTATTCAAGTTTATTATGTGTTTAATGTTGGGTTAAAATGCAATGAGCCATGTTTTTTGACTTGTCTTGTAGATCAATGATAGGCAAATGGTCATGACTGTTACGAATCTCAAAGCCAAAGATCACACTCATTTGAATTATGGTGAATTAAATGGGTGGGTTTTTTTTTTTTTTTGAGGGGGTATTTCATCTTTTGTCTCTATATGGTGGGATCCTTTCGAATCTAGTCTTCGTCTCACCTGCTGGTCTGTCTTGATTAAATATAGAATCCCACAAAATGATGTCCAAGTCGTATTTCACCTCAAATTTCGAAGAAAAACATTAGGTTAGATTTCATTTGTCTTTTTGATAATCAAATTTTTTTCTTTTGATTTCGGAGCGAATAACTCATCCATGCACCACACACAAAGAAAGAGCTCCGTTTAATCTGTTCTCCAACTTGGTGTTGTGGTGAGTGGAGACGGAGAGGAATATCTCACTTCAGACAGGCCGGGCAGACTGATGTATGGTGCGTCCCTGAATAATGCTAGTTTAGGACTTCTTCATCTGCCCAATGGCCACAGTAAATCTTAACTCCAGCCCCTGATTAAATAAGTGTAGCCCGTGATGAGCTAATGAGTATATATGACTGAAGCAACATAATGGAATTTATGGTTCAATGAAGATGGCTGTTTTATTCACAAAGCAAGACAATTGCTTTTAGATAAAGCCATCTGTTTTTCTATAACATGTTTTTAATGATCTTAACTTTCAATAAAAAAAGGCAGGCGAGTTTGATCCACCATACCGAGGCATGGAGGACATTTATTTTTCCTTATAAAATAACCTGGCTTTAGTGAAGGACACTTGGCACAGCTCGCAAACGATCATAACATAAATGTACAATTTTAATTGTTCCGTTTTTGGCTTAATGCACTTAATTTGAATATCAAATAATTGGGTTGTTTTTATATCTATATTACAATCTGATTCTGAGAAAACATCTTTTGTTAAAGCTATTTTTTGTAAATATAGATTTAGTGTAAAATGATTTATTTTTATTTTCTAGCAAAAAACTATCAAATCAAACGCTTCACTTATAGAGACAAAAGCATAACACTGTTTGTCAAACCCTGGGTTGGTTGGAGTGTGTCATATGGTCGTCTCTGTGTTTGTCACCCAAAAGCTGGTTTATGTGCATGAAAAATCCTAGGAGGGCTTGTTGCCTGTTAGTTCCCCTTTGAAAGGATTGCAGGTTTCCAGGGGAAGCATGATTTGGGTTTTGTGCGTGCGTGCGTATGAGCGTTATCCGAATGTGATACAGGTTCACGGTCTTTGTAAGTGAAACTAACTGGGTGGGTAAGAAAACTTGGTAAGTTGGATGTCTGCTTTGCCTGCGTTTGTGGTGGTGCATCTCTAAAGTGTCTCTTTGCTTTAAACAGTCTCGTTCTCCCATTCTCTTTCTGCTCTCTCTCTCTTCCTCTGCTTGCTTTCTTTCCCGGACCCTCTCTCTCTCTCTCCTGCAGGTTTCTCACTAAGAGAGAGCAGCAGTTGATGCAGAGACGAAAACATGCAGAAGAACTGTTGGAGTGGCGACAGCGTTTGGATGCAGAGGAAGCAGAAGTGCGGCGTATGGAGAAACAGGCCCTTGCGGCCTGGGAGAAACAGCAGCAGGCACGCATCAAAACGCCACCGCAGAAGCAACCGCGCAGCCGGGAGAGCGAACGCAGTAAGAGTTCCAGAGGACAAGGTGAAGAGTAAAACCAAATGAAAGTGATTGTCAAAACATTTATTAGATGCTGCATTGACTCATTACACCTTTGCATCTGTATGCATGTGCCCACAGAAGCAGGCAGTGAGGATGACTCCCCGGCGTTGTCCGTGTCCAGCGTGCACACAGATCTATCTGTTCCAGAGCAGTTGGCCAGTCTTTCTTCAGACCGTCCCCTCTCTGAGCTCCCCTCCCCGCATATGGCCGGCAGCCCTGCTCCTGATACCATCTACTCACCTGAGTTCCACACTACAGACAGCAAACAGGTGAGAACCAAGCTGTATGGATCCTACATGATCAACTGGGAATGTGAAAAAGATCAGATTGGAGCATGTAAAGGATAGGAAAAGTAGAAATGTGTAAAGCTGTATGCATCTTACAAGAAGTGACATTACAGGATGTTGATTTCTAGCTCTGATTGGTGAGTGTGATTTACATGTCCTGACCTTGGATTCATCTTCCTGTTTGTGTTGGTAGTCTCCTCCAGGGAAAGCCAGCCTCAGCTCTGTTCGACATCCAGACGGTAGTCAGACTGGCACTGTCGCGAGCCCCAGCGGAAGCTGCAGTAGGATGCAGGTGCACTCGGGCTTTAAGAGCAGCGACCCTCACATCAGTGACCCCCATTCGGCCACTCCATCCGGTAAGATCCTTTCTCTGGTATAGTTTTTCTAAAAAGATTTTGAAGATTACATGGATTTGCTGGATCAAATCAGTCCAGGGTGTATTTTCTTTCTAGAAAATGTTTTATGAACATCATTGCATCTCTGATATTTTAAGGCCCCAACTTTTAGTAATGAACCATTGGTCTTTGCAGTTGTTTTAAAGATGGATTGATGTAAATTAATTTCTAATATTTAAATTAAATACTGTTTATTTTTTATGTAAAGGCTAGAATTATTGTTTTAACTGTTTAGTCAGGGCAGTTATATGTTAGTAGCAAGGTTCATTTATATAGTCGATTCTATCCCAACCATCTTTTGGTGATCTGTATACATGAGAAAGAGTTACACACTGTGCCAGCAAAATATAATGCTCTGAGCCAGGGAAGTGCACTCAGAGCTAAACACAAAGTGCTTAGTCATTTTATAGAAGCACAGATAAGGCACCATGCTCTTATACTGATATATGTATGAAGGAAGATGCTCCTCCTATGTTCACATTTCTTTATTTTTATTTTTTTAGCATTTCTAATCGCTATGGAGACTGTAAAACTGTAATGTTGCATTAGACAGTTTACTTTATATTTCTCAAACATTGTTTTTTTAATGGTATTAGAAACCGCATCAGATCAGAGCGATATTGAGAGCCGCATTCGCGCCCTCAAGGACGAGCTCCGTAAGCGCAAAACGGTGGTCTACCAGCTGAAGAAAGAGCAGAAGAAAAGACATAAAGAACGGCTGAAGGCTCAGGAGGCTAGTCTGCTGAAACAGCTCGAGGTCAGCAACCTCCCCTCTTTGAATTTGTTTTGGATGGAAGTTTATGCAGCCTATTGGCTGTAGAGGATTCATTATTATTGATGGTCAAGTATTAAGTGAAACCATCTGATTTATAATTGACTATAATGGAGAGTTCTCAGTGTGTTTATGTGAGAGTCGTGTGTTCCTCAGTCATACAATGACTTCATTCAGAAGACCAAGGCTGAGCTGAGTAAAGAGCCTGACAACACTCCAACTACTAAACCTCAGATTAAAACTCCCACGTCAGCCACTGAAAAGCCTCGAATAAAACCTCCTCCTCTTCAGAGGTTAGTCTTGACTCTTATTTATTTATTTTCCTGTGCATTACCATTCATTTCTCTAATGTTTGGTGTACTTGTTTAATTTGACAGGCCTGAGACTAGCAAAAACTGGAAGATTGTCACAGAATCTGAGAAATCGGTGCCCACAGAGACGTCAGCTGAGAAAGGTATACTAACTATTTGACTAAAGTGCTTTAGACCAAACTGAAAGTACACATAACAATACAATCATGTATGATATCTACTTTTGTTTGCAGATGACGTTGGACCATCAGAACATCACAAATACACATCACAACATGAGGACTTTACCTCAGACGAAGATCCTCCTACTGTTACCCCAACCCCAGTTGTGGGAAGCCCAGAACATATGGATGATTTGAGGAGTTTGCACAGTCCAGACTTGCCTAGCCACCATTTAGAGGATGCACCTCCGCTTCTAGAGCATTTAGTTAGGACAGGAGCCAGTGACCACCTCTCAGGAGATGAGAGCATGGTCTCTAGCCAAAAGTCAGATATCATGGAGGAACTGGAGTATGTCAAGTCTGAAGTGTCTGAGAGTGACATCTCTGACCAGCACTCTGATCCTCAGCTTAAACTGGATCTTGAGTCTCAGATCTTAAAGGATGTGGATGTTAAAACTGAAGAGGAACGGTTGTCTGGGAAGGATGAAAAGCCAGCATTTCAAATTGTTGTAGATGTTGGAGAGAGCTCCAGATTTGAAATGGACATTAATGCATCTCCTACTGAGGAATCAAAAGATCTAGACTACCCGTTAGCTGAGAAGATGCCATCAGTCATGGATCGTTCTTACACCCCTGACTTCATGTTGTCCAAGAAAGAGGATTCACCAAAGATCAAAGAAACACCGTCTCCTGGTGATGGATATAATGATGACTTTGATTCTTCTTTTGAATCATTCAAGGAGGATATCCATGAATCAAAACCTGCATCACCTTCTTCCCCAGAACCCAAGAAGTCATCTTACAAGTCCCCTACGTACAGTAGCGAAGAGGAAATTGAAGAAGAGCTAAGTATCCGATCAGGAAGTACTAATGGGAGCTTCCAAGCAGAAAGTCATGCAGACTTCAATAGACTTGGTAAGGTCTCCAAAGAGGATGTCTACAGCTCCTCAAAATGTCCAGCTTCTCCTCAAGAGCCAACCTTGCCAATAAACGATGAGTTGCCAAGCTTCTGCGTTGGAGACAGAGTTCTGGTGAGTAACGTTCAACCAGGAACCCTAAGATTTAAAGGACAAACCAACTTTGCCAATGGATTTTGGGCTGGGGTTGAACTGGACAACCCTGAGGGAAGTAATAAAGGAACTTATGATGGGGTTGTGTACTTTGAGTGTAGGGAAAACCATGGAATATTCGCCCCACCAGACAAGATCTCTCGTCTTCCAGAGAAGTTCGAGGCCAGCGCAGATACAGAAGATGAAGATTCTTCATTTGATGACCAACTGAACAAGAAACCCAATTGCTCAGAGAAGAAGGAAGAGCATAGAAATCTCCAAAACATGAAAGGACAAAAATCTGACCTAGAGTTGCATCCCGAGAGCAAAGAACCTTCTGGTGAGCCGTTTAAACCCAACTTCGAACAGAATAACCTGGATTCGAATGATATTGACTTCAATATTGAGGATTTTGACAAAGGTCCACACACAGTGCCTAATGGCAGAGGCATCATTCTGGAATTTGGGGAAGCATCAGTTGATGAAGAGGTTCCATTCCTAAATAATTTGGATAAATGGTTGTCTAAAAAACAAAAACAGGAAAATGAACAAACAGCAGTTATTTTGGACCTGTTAGAAGAGGATGAGAAATCCAGAGTCGACGGCCTTCCGAAATCTACAGATATATCTATCGAGGAGGCCAGTGTTGATACGAGAGAGGACTTGAATAACAAAAGAGCTTTGACCACCCTTGCGGATAAACTTGTGGAAAACTTTTTAAGTGACGCTGTGAATCAATTCCAGAAGATCAAGAAAGATAAAGAGGAGAAGTTATCAGCTGCTAATCAGTTGAAAAGAGACTTCATCAATGAAGATGATGGACTTAGGAGCAACAACTTTAAGTCTCAAAATAGATCCAATACAAGGACAGACAACTTCCGCACTTTCTTTGATGAAGACCAGGAAGAACTTTCATCTCCTGAGCATTGCAACAGACCTGTAAGTGGCATTGACAGTTCTTGTCAGTTTTCATTTTATCTAACTTCTTCGTTTGTTGCCGTTAAACTGGTTAAAAAATGTTATCATCCTCGAGTCCTCATGTTTTTCTTAAAAACAAGTGAATGATTACCTAGCAAGCTGCTAACATTGCCTAATGTGTAATGCTTGTTGACGTATCGAGCTGTATTGACACATCTATGGACTGATGGATGCAGTTTGTTGCAAAGTTCAATGAGCAACACACTAAACGTCCTGTTGGTAAAGTCTAGAGGTGATGATGTTAAGTCTAAACATAGCTTCTCTTAAACTAAAGGTGATAAAAGCTGTACAGAGGTGAGAGTGATGAGTGTTCTACCATGTCTTTTCAACAGGAAAGCCCCTTCTTGGGTACAAGTGGACAGGAAGAGCTAGCTAAACGTCTGACGGAGCTCGAGCTGAGCCGTGAGCTCTTCGATAGCCTCGGAGACGATCAAGACTGGTTTGATGAGGATTTTGGTCTCAGTTCACGGAAACAACAACAACAGAAACAAAAACAGCAGAAAGATGGGATTTCTACCTCTCTGAGTTCAGGGGAGCAAACCAAAACGCCACCGAGGCCTGAGCTTCCCTTGCAGATGAAACAACCAGAAGAGCCTGCTATGATTGTTCCTCACACTGTCCAGGAGGTGAAGAAACTGGTCGGCGCTGCCACACTAGAGATCTGGAAAAGCTGCAAGCTGGGTAATGGTAGACCAAGTCTGGCTGGAGTACCTAAACCTCAACCTTCCGATAATTTTCTGGGAGAAGATGCCAAAGCCAATGACCAGGAATCTCAGTGCAAACAAAGCTACAAACTAGTAAGTATCGAGCTGTTATTTAGGGTTGTCTTTGTTTAAGCTTCAGGAAAGTGAGCGAGTAAAAATGTTTGTGGCTTGGTTGATTTACAGGCCGTCTTTGATTTATCATGGGAGGTCATTAAAGACATCTATGCAGAAGATCCAAAAGTTGATCAGCCACAATGGATGAAGCCACATCGCCTTAATTCCAACTACTTCCATCGAGTGAAATGCCCCAACGACATCACGACAGTTCAGGTATGCAAGATGCTATGCTTTTTTTAGACAGTGGTACTTTGTAAATTAAGGTATATTCTTGTACCTTGTTACATTTGTTATATATTTGATTTCTTATTTCAGGAATTTGTTACCGTTGAGGTTTTAAAGTTGTGTGGGCTAAGAAAAGAACAGAATCAAAAAACAGACTGGCAGAAGATGATCAAATTTGGCCGTAAGAAACGAGACCGGGTTGACCACATTCTAGTAAGTTTTTTCAAACTTCACATTTAATGTTTTTAATGCCACCTAATAGGGCTGTTAAACGATTAATCGCATCCAGAATTAAACTTTGTATCTATATAACATATGTCTTGTGTACTGTGCATATTTATTTTGTATTTATAAACATACACTTAAACGTGTATCTATTTAGACTATTTGCGTGTGTATATTTATATATAACTTAAATTATATATAAACATTAATTGATTTTTATATTTAACAGTTTCTTAAATATGTTCATGTATGTTTATGTTTTTATAAATACAAAATTAAAATGCACAGCACACAAACATTATATTATGTTAACACAAACTTTTCTTATGTATGTGATTAATCGTTTATCAGCCCTACCATCTAATTTTTACATCAACATAACTGTTATATGGATAATGTCGTAAAAATGGTATAATGCGGTTTAATTGTTGAAAAGTAAATGCAAAATAAAATGTATAAATATATTATAACCAACCCTTTAGGTCCAGGAGTTGCATGAGGACGAATCTCAGTGGGTGAACTACGACGAGGATGAACTTTTTGTAAAGATGCAGCTAGCTGATGGGATTTTTGATGCCTTGCTTAAAGACACAGCTGACGTTCTGACGCAAATCCAAGAGAATCGATCCAAAAGAACTCTCTGATGATGCTCCGTACAGAGATATCCTTTTAGGTACCTTCTGTTGTAAGCCGGGCCTTGGCATAAACAGACATTTAGTGGGGAATTCCCCTCGAGTCTGCTTCAAAGTCCATGACAAGACATCGTGAATTCCAAACAAAAGGCATCTCATCAGCAAGTCAAATCTTTCTGAAGATGTTGGAGATATTCTCAAATGTATCGGGGAGTCTGAATCCAGCTATTCGCGATCCTGTGTTAATTGTAGAAGCTGCTTGGGTCCAAATTCCCCATAGTGTGTCGGTTCATCGTTGCTGCTAATACTGGCTCTGCCATTCTCAAGTCTCAAAACAAACGGTCAGGTCAAATCAGGACAGACCTGAAGACTTAAAGACTTTTTTAAAAACAGTTGTTTAATTCATTTAGATTGTATCATAAATATGCTTACCTTTAAATCTATTAATTTATTTGAAAGTAACAATTGAATTCTAAAGAAATGTTGAAAAGTGTGTAAAGAAAAGAGATTATTTTACCCTTTTACGCAGCTGAAGAAGCACAATAAGTAAAATTTGAATGTCTAAATGGCAATACAATGTAAAGGAATTTGATGCAAGATAATGATGAATGCAAATGACTGTATGCTTTGTGAAGGCAGAAAGAAACACTGTCCTTGTAATGCTGTACTGACAACAGATACAACAACCGTTACCAGAAATGTTATCCTAACTGTGCATAACACGGTCATGCTGGATTCTAGCCTTAACATTTGCCTTTCCCATTTATTTCCCATTTTTCCCATTAAGTGCCTCCATGGTTACTTGTTTGCTCATACAGGAGCGACATTTCCCATACTTCCTTTAGTGTCCTTTTGGCTTTAATCTAGTCTTAACTCTCTTATTTCTTCATACAGTAGCTGGATAAACCTCTAATGCTGTAATATGTTCATTTCTGTCTTACTTAGTTTGTGTGTCCACCGTCACAACCTTTTAAAAGTAAAATGTTGTTTTTTAAGAAACGACTGCAAGGAAAAGATGAACGGTAGTATTTGATTATGTCTGGCACAAGGACAAATTGGTTTACTTTTAAGAAAAGGAAGTGTTTTACTCATTGTGTACCTTTTGGGCTAACTTTCCAATGCCTCACCACATCCAACCTGTCTTTGGAAAAAGATCTCGCTTTACTGTGATGTACATATTTGTTTGTAAATCAGTCTCCATAATGTTCCTGGTCCGAATTTGTGATGATCGTAGTGTATTAGGTTTTTAATGAACTGTAAAACGTCCCACACCTCTCTCACAGCTGAGCCAGTCTGTCCAATAGTGACCTGTAGAGGGTAGATGTAGAGAATTTTGTGGTGTGTCATCTATGCAGCAACCGTTTCTAAAACCCAGCATCAAAATGTCTCTGATTCTAAGCATGTCTGTGTCACCCAGCGGGCAGAGCTATTTATATGCAGTAGGTAACGCAGATCTCTACCTCCTTCAGAGAATAGGCTGCTACTAAAAATCTGTCTTTTTGGCTATAACTCTCTGCCTTTGGGGTCAGTTAGGATTTGTGTGGCACAAATGGTTTGATAATCAGTTTCTACTTTTAAATTGGTAGGTCATAGAAATGTTTTGCATCCCTTATGTGTATGTATATTTATAATGAGGTATTGTGAGAGACGGAGGTGCACTTTGTAAATTGTTTAAGCCGTGTAAATAGCCGACTCTAATCTCCTGTGAGCAGACTCATGGAAGATTGTTGCGAAAATGGGTATTTCCTTTTGCTTCCATGTACATACTATAGATATATTTGTTAACAAACTGGTTCTTTGGAAATTGTAAATAAAGATCTCATTTCTCAGTCACACTGTGGGTTTTTAATGTCCTTAATGGGAATTTTGCCTATGTAAAATGAAGTTTACCGTTCAAACATGAACTTGAACCGAAGATGAACGATGTCAATATTTGAGCAAAGGGAGAATTTGAACGAATGGGCCACAGGCTGTCAATGCAGATTTACATGGCCGTACATAAGGGGGAAATATATAGTATTATCTGGTATTTAGTTTTTACATATCTTTGTCTACAATTTTGTATTTGGATAAAAATACAAATACAATGAACAACTATAAATTAAATGGATGTCTGTTGTGTTTGTATTGTGTATTATTTCTCAGAGATTACAGTACAGTATATATTATTAGTGAAAAAAAATAATAATAAAAAAATAAACCACTAAACCATAATTTTTGCAAAGGCTTCAAAAATAGTGTATTTTAAGACTAAAGTTTATTACAAACGTGTAAATTTCAAGACGTCCTACTGACGAACATATCTGTGAATAAAAAGGCGAGAAGAAAAAAACATTACAATAGGAAGATTTAGTCATTTGCTGATTGGTCATTGACATTTCTACAATATGAGAGAGCGAGAGAGAGAGAGAGAGAGAGAGAGAGAGAGAGATTGTGAAATGGGAGGGAGTTTAACATGTGACCAGGCGCAGCAAAGTTTCTATCACTTTCTAATAGTTTAGTTTGAGCTGAAATAAGGAAAGATGGCGCGGCGCGGCGGCCGTGCCACGTCTTATTACGCGACAGAAACGCGATTAAACCCTATAAACTCTTTCCTATGTGTTGTTATTTCGTTTCTGTGTGTTGTTCCTGTCATTGCAGACGCCGGTCTGTACAGCGCGTCGGATCAGATTATTGTTTTATCTCCGGATAATGTGGATTCTGTGCTGTTTTCCTCCAGCGCGGCTCTGCTGGTGGAGTTTTACGCGACGTGGTGCGGACACTGTGTCGCTTTCTCAACCGTCTGGAAAAGCCTTGCCAGGGATATCAAAGGTTTGTTAGTTATCTTAACTTTACTTTAATTTATGCATCGTGAGGACGACGTATCCTGCTGCTCTGATGCAAAACAGATGGACTTTGCCATGGTAACAGTAGTTTCCGTTAAAATCGCATAGGTGTAGGGATAATTGATAACTGTGGTAATTTGCAGAAATTATGATGTGTTTTTCAAACAGTGTGTATTTAAGAACAATCTTTGTTAAAGTTACAAAGTGGCAGCATTGCACTGGAGTTACAGCTCTATGACGTTACCTGATGAACCTGTAGTTACCTGGGGAGGCAACCTGGTTACGAAAATTTACCATGGTTTTACTACATTAGTAAAAGTACAATTATAATAATAATACATTTACTACTCACTACAATAAACGCATTTTACCCATGGTATCTGTTGTAAAACTATGGTAATACAAATGGTTATAAATCTGCCAAAGAAACATATGTTTTACAATAATAAACAATGGCTAATTTTTCTAAGGGCGCTTCCTTTATAATGAACCCATCTGAACCAGTTTAGTTAGTGAGCTGCTTATGTAGTGACTCTTTTAAGTTAACCTATTATTTCAATTCAGTAATTTAATATAATATTTTTCATAATACCTATATATTTTATATATCTGATTATTCATATTTTAAATAGTGTTAATTCTTTACAAAGAATGGCGCAACAACGACAAGAAAAACTGACATTTAACTCCTTAAAGGGACAGTTCACCCCAAAATAAGAACCCTTGACTTTGTTCTGATGAACTCTGAGAAAGATATTTGGAAGAACGCGTGTAACCAAACAGTTCTTGGCCACCATTGACTACCATGGTAGGAAAAATTACAATGGTAGTCAAAAGTTTTCTTAACGACATTCTTCAAAATATCTTTTGTGTTCAACAGAACCAAGAAATTTATAAAGCAATTTTTCCTACTATAGTAGCCAATGGTGGCCGAGAATTGTCTGGTTACTAGCGTTCTTCCAATATCTTTCTCTGTGTTCATCAGAACAAAGAAATGTATAAAAGTTTGGAACAACTTGAGTAAATGAAGAAGACAGAATTTTCATTTTTGGGTGAACTGTCCCTTTAAGTTGTTGCTATCTTGTAATCTAATGCGCTTTCTGCCTAATGAGCTGTCTGCCTAATGAACATCATACAGTACAGTAGGGAGCCTCCATAGTGAGCTACCTACTAAGTAAACATTCACCCTATGAGTCTAAATGGTGACCTGCTGGAGAGCATTTTTGAACTAGAAAGCTGATTTCTTGTAGGTCAACATCAGCCCTGACTCTTGAACTCATTTCGGTTTTGAAACAGCCACAGCAAGATGCTTGTAGCTTCTTTCCTGTTTCTGTTGCTCTAGATTCAAGGTTGTGAAGATGCCTGATCTCAGGTAACAACATCAGATAGTTGCTTGTCAGCAAATTCTTTCCCCGTTTGGAAGTCCCCCTTGTCAAAGGTTATTGGAGCATGATGTAAAAGTGAACTTGAGGTCTTTATTGATGTTAGCACTGCTGTTGCTTATGTTGTGCCATATGCTCTTTGACATGGTGGTAGCAGAGTTTCGACCTATATACACTTAGTTGTTTTTAACCACAAACACCATACAATCAGATTGTGACAAACTTTTGCCCAACGCAGTGAAATTTTATAACCTAGGTAAAAACTTTCCTTCTGTAAAATTCATATAACTGTATTTCATGAGCAAGAAAAGGTTTTCTCACAGTAAAGTTGTCTTTTCTGTGCACTGGTTCCACTTTAAAAGGTTTTACGTCTTGTGTTTTGTTGCTGTAGAATGGAAGCCTGCTGTGGATCTGGCTGCGATTGATTGTGCCGATGAAAAAAACAGACCAGTGTGTATCAGATTTGGAATCACCGGATATCCCTCTCTAAAGGTAGTGTGCATTTGCAATCTGTAAACAAATGTTGTTCAAATTACATAAAATGATAAACAAGAACATAGTGTTTGTGCAATGCTTTTATTGACAATAACCCAGAAAGTGTGAATTTTGTACATACTCCGTGTCCAGAATCGCCAACTTTCATCCTATACAGACCCCTTCACAAGATGTAAACACTGGTCCAGACACCCTTCCGCTTTAATTGTAATCTAATTTAGCTAATTTTTCAATCTTACATGTATAATTAAATCTTAAAGATGTCACTTTGACATTTTGATTCCGTTATAAAAGTCATAAACGGAAGTTCTTCTGGACCAGCGTTGTTTACGTTTTCCGAAGTGGTCTGTAGTATGCAAAATGAGTGGTATGTCCGAAATCTCATTGTGCAAAAAATAACATGCCTAAATTTCTCAGTATGCATCAGATTTTGTCACTTTTCTATCTCATGATGACACGGGAGCCACCATATTCAAGAAGTGAATACATTAAAAATACTGTGGGATGGGCGAAATGGGTACATTTATTCCTCAGGGTTAAGTTTTGAACATAAAAATGTGTACATCGCAGGTGACGTCATCTAATTCAGTATGCACTTTGTCTTCAAAACTGGTAACTCTCCGATTGGACTGAACTCATTGTGCCTCATTCATGAAAAATTAGCAGAACACATTTTGTGTACACAATTCATTAAACCATTCTTATGCAAATGTTTGTATGCAACAAAGTGGTTTCCTGAACGATTTATGAATGGGCCTATTGCATTAATCCAGAGTGCAAAAGTTTGGCGAGTGAGGTTTTCACACAGATGACTTCATCTTATTGAGGGGTAATTGTTCAGGCATGCATATGAGCTCAGTTTTAACTGATGTGATTGAGTCCGTCAGCTCTTTTGTCCATTCAGCTCCCATGTATCATTAGAAAAACATCTCGAAACTCATCACTTCAGGTTGTTTCGCAGTTTAGGTGTTTTGTGTCCGTCTAGTTTTCTCTTGTAAAATAAGGTGGTCATTCTTGTAAAGGGAAAGAGTGAGAAGCGTCCACATCTGTGAGTCATTTAAAAGGAAGAGCTGTCAGTGAGGCTGCGTGCATGTTCTCGGATAGCACTTTTACCTCTCTCTCTCTCTCTTTCACAGTTCTTCCCTGCTTACTCGAGCAATACGACCCAAGGGCGAGAGTTCCAAGGTAAAAATGTGTCCTTTGTTCCCCCTCAGTATGCCCTACAGAAATATTTTAACCAAGGACTGTTATCCCCTTAAATGTCTCTTCAAGGTGTGTATGACAGGTGACGGCTTAACTTTGTATTTGCAGGATTCCCAAGGGATGTGAGAGGACTTCGGCACCACATTATCGATAAATTGGAGATGCGTGACCAGATGTGGCCACCTGCTTGTCCACCTTTAGAGGCAGCAAGGTTAAAACAAAGCCTTCTTTCTTAAAACACAGCTTTATTCGTAAAAGTGCTGTTAAAGCGCTGAATGATCTCACTGTTGACCTAACAGTGAGCTTTGTAATGTAAATAGTATTGTTTGCTTGTTACGATGAGTGAGCATGTGTGCTTTTTGTGTGCCTACACTTCTACGGAATAGGGAAGGAAATGGATGCACTGTAATATTCAGTTGCATCATACTAACTAGTTCATTTTGGTGTCATTTGTCAACGATTTTGTAGAAAAAGCAAACATGGAAATGTCTGAAATGGTCATCATTTTATTATGTTTTGTCTTGACAGCGAGGCAGAGATAGACAGCTTCTTTCAGACCAACAGTGTCAAACATCTGGCTCTTGTGTTTGAGAAAAAAAACTCTTACGTGGGAAGAGAGGTAAGACTAACTGCCTGTTTAACAACGCTGAAACAACACCTGTAGCAGTTTTACTCTGTAATAAAGACTGATTTGGTGTCAGAAGAAAACATAAACCAGATCACTCCGTAACATTATTTGTATCAAGGTGTAACAATCTATAATCTGTTTAACTCTCCTGTCTATAGAAATGTAAGGGTTTTTTTGTAGGGCGGTGTTATTATGTTTGTTTGTTTTTTTTAATCATGGAACAGGGTGTTTCCGTAATTGGTTTCTGTTCAGACAAAGCTGAATTGTAGAAATGGTTTAGAGTTAAGATGCTTTCTCCTACCAGTTTAACAGAGGTGGACAGTACTGAAGTATTTTGGAAACATGTTACTTCACTAAGTTAGAAAGCTTATACAGCCGCGGAAAAGAATAAGAGACCAATCTCAAAGTTATTTTTAGTTTTTCTAAATTTATTTATAGGTATTTGTCATTTTTCTGTTTCATTCTGTGAACTACTAACAATATTTCTCCCACATTTCAAATAAAAATATGCAGAAAATGAAAACTGGAGATACAGGTCAAAATAACAGAAAAGATGCTCTATATTTATTTACAGATCTCAAATACTGTTCTCAAATTCACTTCCAAGCAATATATCAGTAATATTTGTACATGTACGTATTTAGAACAAGTTCAAAAATGATTTGTCTATGTGATAACCTGGATTTTCATGTGTCATGTAATGCTGTCAATCTTTCATATTGATGTTGGATGACTTTGTCATTTGAATGACTTTGTCTGTTGAATGACTTTGTCATTCAACAGACACTGGACTGGAATGACCACAATACATCTAGAAATGATGATTTGAATGGTCTCTTAATTTTTTCTTTTTACTTCACTACATTTCATAAATACATTTAATACTTAAGTACATTAAATATGTATAGTACGGTATTTAAAAAAAAAAATCTTTTTAAATAAAAGAAATTGCTAGATTTTTTATGTACTTCGGTATTAAAGGTAAAAACCATGTAAAATGTATTCATGAAATAAAGTAAAGTAAAAAGTGCAATATATCCCTTATAATATTCTGTTCACCCTTGCAGTTTTATATGCTAATTTATAGTCATTTTTGAATTGCAATTGTCAGAAAAGTGTAAATAATGAGGTTCTTTGGTGCTACTGAAACATTGCTCTGTTTGTTTGACCTGTCAGGGCTGTTTGCGTGCCCAATTGCACATGAGTTCAGGTTTGTTCTTCAGCTTTGTAAAGCTGGTGTGTTTGCTGTTTTGCTGACTTTTTAGGTGACGTTGGACTTATTGCAGTATGAGAATATAGCTGTGCGAAGGGTTTTGGATACGGAGACGAGTCTGGTGTCCAGGTTTAATGTGACTGATTTTCCTTCCTGTTACTTGTACAACTCGTCTGGAAGCATCTCTAGACTAAAAGTGTAAGTTCTCCAGACCTTATTCAGTCATTTCTTATGAATCCAAGGCCGATGACACGGTAACTGCTTTGTAAGTTAAAGGTGCTGTGTGTAATTTCTAAAATCTATTGACAGAGATGCAATATAATATACGTAACTATGTCTTCAGAGGTGTATAAAGACCATACATAATGAAGCGTTATGTTTTTATTACCTTAGAATGAGCTATTTCTATCCACATACATAAAATGACACACAGGTCATGGAATTCACCATGTTGTTTCTACAGTAGCCCTAAACGGACAAACTGCTCTACAGAGCGCATTTCGTAACTACATTATCTCCTTCGGCAAAGAAGCGAAAACGTGACGACATCTTAGTCCTGTGTCAGCCACCGTAGTGCTTCGAAATGGAGGAGTGGAGTGAGCCGTTGGTTGCAATTCGCAACCTCACCACTAGATGCCACCAAAATCTCCACATTGCACTTTTAAGCGTGAACATGTGCAATGTTTTCTTGTTTCCAACCAGAAAACTAACCTCTACACCAGTGTTTCCCAACCCTGGTCCTCGGGGCACACCTTCCAGAATGTTTTAGATCTCTCCCTATATAAAACAACTGATTCAACTCATCAATCAGGTATTTCATATAGGTAGAGAACTAAAACATTCTGGAAGGTGTGCCCCAAGGATCAGGGTTGGGAAACACTGCTCTACACCATAGTGTCTTACTCTCAGGTTCTCATAATAAAGCATTTAGCATTTTCTTGATGATCCCATTTTCTCATTTTTATAATCATTAGCAATTGCAGAAAGAATCCCACAACATCTGGTTGCGTTAATGAAACAACAGAATTTTAATACATGCAATTATTTAAGATCACTGCGCTGTCATAATCGTTCCTAACCAGGGGCATAAATCTGAGCGTTTCTTGCTTTGTTATGCTTATTCGAGAAAAATAACTTGGCATGAGCGTGAAGCCCTTTAGACAACAGATGCAAAAGAGAAATGATTTATGGTTGGTTTATGTTGTTTCCATTTCCCCTTGACGGTGTGTGTGTGTGTGTGCGCTGAGGGGCATTTTAATCTTCTACGTCGAAACAATAGTGCTCCTTCTCTACGTTTCACCTGCCAAACACTCCCTGCTTTACAGAGCAACAGATGGCGTCTCGTCAGGTCTGAATGCGTGATTGATCTTGGGTAGCATGCACAAACACACACGTACGCTCACGAACGCGCACGCTATCTCCACATCTCCCTGAGCAAACCGGTCCCTGTGCTCTCGGAAGCGTGCCGACATACCCTGGGGACCTCCAGCGCCACACCCTCTTCACTTCCAGTATCTCCCCAGTGAGGGTTGATTGAAGACTGGATAGATGAGGGACCGTGTGTCCTCCTGTGCTGGAGACCCAGGAATGCACAGCAGTGTTTATTGTTTGATTGTCAGGGTTAGTGAAGAGGGTAATGATCAGAAATGACATCTCATCAGCACACCACACCCACCATCTGTTCATCTGAGGATAAAAGTAAATGGATGATAGTGGAGAAGAGAGAATTTTAAGTGAGATGTATGTGTAATAGAAATACATTCCAAAACACAAATTACATTTTTATTGGATTAATTTATAATATTTTATCTTAAAAACGAAAAGATTCTATGATATACACTGTATATTTATATTATAATTTAAAGTTTAATTAATTATATATTTTTTATTGATATATGTATTAAAATGTATAATATAAATTAGAAAAAAGATACAAAATAGCATAAATTAAATTTGTATTATTCATTTTAGAGCCATTATTATGTAATAATTCTGCGTCTAATCCTAACCTTAAAGGGATATTTCAGAGGCAAAACAAAATCTCCCCATGTTTTACTCGCCCTCAAGGCATCCTGACTGAATATGACTTTCTTCTTGAAGAATAATGCAGTCGGAGTTATAATACCACTTATCATTTTACTTCCAAGCAGTAGAATGGGAGTGAATGGCCGTCGACTTTTTGAAGCTCCAAAAAGTGCATCCATCGATCAAAGAACGGCTCGACACGGCTCCGTGGTCTTAACAAAAGTTGTTTAAGAGAAATGTCCATATTGACAGTGCTATTAACGTTGATGTATATCTTAATAACGAAGGTATTATAACTTCGACTGCATTATTCTTCAAGAAGAAAGACATATTCAGAGAGTAAAACATGGGGAAATTTTGTTTTGCCTCTGAAATATCCCTTTAACCCTTACACTTACATTTCGAGTCAACAAGCTGTAACTCTGTAAACATGGACCTTGAACTCTTTTGGAGTCGGGAAACATGATGGCCGTTTCAGATTGTGTTGTCACAGTTAAAGGGGTGTTTACTTATTTCTCGTTCTCCTCATAGGCTCAATGAAGCACGTGTCTTCTACTCGTACGCCCTCCAGAGGCTGCCGGGAGTTGTGCGGACGGGCAAAATGAAAACTCCCATCATTGATCTCATCAAGAACTCAACCGAAGAGGAGTGGAGGCCGTTTAACAAGTTAGTGCACACAAAGCATTTGAATCAACCTTTGAGGCGTATCAGCGAAACTGTTCCTTTTCTTTATTACGCATAATAATGGGTTTTAATTATATGGTATGATGTATAATAGGATATAATTATATGATAATTGCATTAATTGAAAAAAACAGTTGTCATTACTTTTATATAAACATTATATAACCCATGTCAGAATTGTTGATGCACTTTTAAATATGAATCAAAATATATGCATTCAACTATTTGAAAGCAGTTATTTATTATCTTTAAGATTCACATCTTTAAGCTTTATATAATGTCATAATGTTTTTATTTTTATTTTCTTAGGAACGATTTTTGCATATTATAATGACTAATTTTATTTTAAATTTGGAATTGATGGTTATATTTTTATTTTGACCCTTCTACTGTTGCCTCATGGTTTTTTGTATTGTTTTCTAAATAATTTTTTTTTATTAAAGATAATTAATATGATTTTAATGGCACACACTGTGGTCTGTGTGCGTATTTAGGACTCGGGTTTATATGTCTGATCTGGAATCAGCGCTCCACTATTCTCTGCGTGTAGAACTGGCTGCTCACGTCACCATTACTGGAGCTGATCTGACTGCGCTTAAAAAGTACATCAATGTGCTGGCTACGGTGAGTCACGTGTAATGTCAGGGCAGTTCTATCAGCTGAGGCTAAATAAACTTTGGCAAACCAACCACTAGAGGGAGATACGTCAAACTCTTTAAGACATTTTCAATCCAAGATGTCTTTTTCTTGTAGATTAGCAGAGAAATTGTAAGCATTTGTGGCTCTAAATGATTTGTAAGATCATAATGGTTTTCAGGAAGTACTGAATATGGCCATTTAGATGTTTTGGGGTGAAATTATATTAGACTTAGTGTGGGGACTTTGTCAGGGGGACAACCCAGAATGTGGTCCCAGAACGCTCTTTACACTAATGTATGGGGGCTGAGGATCACCCTTATAGTTTTGTCTTGGCCCGCATTCATTGTATATGGTCGCCCTCATTAAGGAGAAAAATAGTACACCGGTTTTAAAAGCTTGTTGTGGTCAAATCTTCAACAGATCATTCAGGGTACTTCTACACATACTATAGCATCAAAAGGTGCATCAATATAGCATCAATACTTTTTATTGATAATGTTTTTTTTTTTTTTTTAAGTAAAATCAAAATGATTTATGTGGGAATTGCAGTGCTTGATGATTAGTAAGCAAAACCACTTTTAACAGTTCTGAAAATTTCTTTGATTTATGGCGTATTGAGTTATATGAGTGTTTCTGTTCAATATATTAATAGCGTTTTTCATAGTATGCTCATTTATTAATTTTTACACTCACATTGTACATTCTGAATTGGTGGGTTGCACAAATCAAAATACACTTTATATTTCACATCAAAATTGTAGAAAAAAATGAAATGTATTTTACTTGAAGAAAATGTAGGCTCTTTGTTGGACCAAAAAGGTTTTTGCCATTTCAGCATCATTTCCATTATATATATTTTTTTGACTTGGGCATTTCTTAGTAAAAAATCCAAATAAAACTTTTGTGAAATCCACTAAAAAAATTTATTCTGTTCTCCACCGGGCCAGACGCGTGCTGTGGATCTCTTTGATGAGGTCCAAGACAATGACCTTTCGCTGGCTTTGCGTCCATCCAGCACAGCACTGCCAATCTCTGCGATTATTTCGGGCTCTCTGGGGAAAGTTTACGCAGATGCCTGGAGCAGCGGAGGGGGCCCCGGGCAGGCCTCCCATTAACTGTGGTTAGTTTTGTCAATATTCCCAGCTCCCTCTGGTATTCCAGCGTTAGGCCGGCCTCTTCGGAGTGTCCTTGCTGTTTTTGGCCCGCTCTTTTGAGCTGCCTTGTTAAACAGACACGCCAGCTGCATTAATTGACACTCTGTGAAGAGGAAGCGTTTAACCCCACTAAAGTAAAGCGTGGTGAGATTAATGATGGCAGGGAGGAACAAGCTTGCATGCACAGATGTTACACACACACAGTTTCTGTGATTGAGCTGTACAGAGTGTTAGAAACTGATAGGTTGGTTGCAGGTTTTTGAGAATAAGATGCTTGGAATGCAGACTGGTGTAATAGGATTATCTTGCAGATGTCACAACCTGTCCTTATACGTTCATCTGGCTTTTTTATGTTGGGAGAAAGTTATATTTAGACCCCATGCACTTGAGAATTAAGGTAATATAAAAAAATAACAAATATGGTGTTTCTGGTGCCAAGGTCAAGGGTTTGGTTCCAAAAGAACACAAGAATTAATATAGAATAGATACGCTGTACTTTGGATAAAGGCATTTGCCTGATGCATAAAGGAACAAGTTTGTTTTGTTAATGCATTTATTTATATCATAATTTGTTAATCTGTCTACATTCATATTTTGAACTAATAGATGGTTTGTCTGTTTATTAGTGTTCTTCACATTATTTCTTATCTTGTACTGGGTTTGTATATGAAGCTTGTGTGCACATATTAAAAATGATTTTGCTTTCCAAGACCATGAACTCATGTGAACTTAAAATGTATTCATTTGTTGCATTTTCTTACTAGTGAAGGTTTCATAGACATGCTTGTGTTTTCCACGGTTACGCTGTTACTCATCGAGACTCGCGGCACAATCCGGATTTATGTGAACCAGAACTTGTATTTCAGGATTTAAGGAGTGGATCTTAGAAACACGAGAGCATTACAAAAAGGTTTTAGGATTAACCGTCTTTATCCTTTTTCCTGAAAGAGGCTTCCCGCCTTGTAAAAGAGAGAGAATAAAAAAAGAATTATGAGGCAATTTGAATTCCAAGCTCCATATTTTATAGAAGAGTGACCTAAATTGACTTTTCAGGACAGCGAGACATGACAGACTGTGAAGGCACCTGCATTTTCTTTTTTTCTAACAACTTTCTGAAACACAAAACCCCTGTTTTTTACTTTCTTAAAGTCTGATGGACAACCAGCACCTGTCATTTGTTCACACCGTGATAACAAGGGAACAGTTTAAAGGGTTTTTCCACGGCCCACTTGCATATGGGTCCCATAGGACGAGCGAGGTGGGATTAAACCCGGCGCTTCTTCAGCGCCGACAGATGCCTGCTCTTCTGAACCTCTACCTCCACAGCGAGACTGTGGTTTGTAGAATGCTGATACTAATCGGATTGGAGATGACATATTACTTGGGTGAAGTGGATTGTCATGGTCCGGAGGGGAGGTGGGGGTCTGGAGTAGTAAGGACAGTGATTGGAAAGGGCTGTTTGTGGTTTTTGATCTATATGTGACTGCTTTGGTAGATGGAATATGCAGAGGCTATATATACTCTTATGATTGACAGCATGCTGTTAAACTCGCAACTCTGGATAAAAAAACGAAACGATGGTGTCTCAGAAAACATGACATTCTTGTACTTGACATTCTCTCTCTCTAATGAGTCTCAAAAGCTTACTATCTTGCTTAAATCTCCTTTGTGTCTTAAATATTTATCTTGTTAGTTTCAGATGTCAACAATGTCACAAACTGAGCTCAAATCTTCTGCCTTCATTCAAAAGTCAATCATATTTACGATTTCAATATGAACTCGAACATTTCTCATCAGATTTACCCCCTTTACCCCCCAGATGTTTTGCTACTACAATCTAAATTCAGCGTATAGCTCCATATTCCCTTTTGATGTCATTTTAACCATTGTCTCATTTGTTTATTTTTTTCATCTGAGCGCAAGTTGTTACTTAAATAAATTGATACTTGGGTAGTGTCCCTATAGGACCCTGTTCACTATCCAGCATCCAGAGAGTTATTCACATCCCCTGTGTTGTTCTGGTTGCAGAGTTTTCTCCTATGCCTTTCATCTGAACTATCCATGTTGGATAATGAGGTTTTCACACTAGTTTGAGGCCAGACCGGCGCACGGATCTATTCGATGTCGCGCGCTCAGGGAAAGACTTGCGATTTTCTCTTTTTCTCACCTGTGCGGCTCTGATTAGCTTTCCGCCTTGGCTGCGTTCTCAATGGCCGAATCTCCCAGATTAAGGAAACAAATCAGAATGGAGTGGGGCGTTGGGGTTAAGTAAATCTCTGCAAGGCCTTTTTAAGTGAGCTGCATTTTAATAGAGATCCTGTTAGAGGGTGATGAATAGAAGGCCACACCATGCTGAACAGATGGCCGCAAGGAAATTGAAAAGATGCAGAGGCACAAATCAAAGAAAGGTGCACCTCCGGGATCCTGTGGGCCCTCAACACACACATACGCACAAACCTTGGCTTGCTGTAATGTGGCTGTTTATGGGGCCGTGACGGAGTGTTAGCGTTGGCTTTGTGGCCCCAGCTCAGACACAGAATTGTAAGGTCAGCACTGGCGTCCATCCAGGGCCATTGAATCTGTCCGTTCTCTCATGCCACACGAGTTGCGCTGGTCATTACTAAAATCACAGACACACACACTTTTTAACACTACAACTTAATGTTGTTTTTAAAGCATAAAAATATAACCAACATTTTCTTTTCAGTTTAATATTAAATATTTCAGATTTTTTTTATTTATTACATATGTTATTATATTATTTATATTATTAATAATTATTATATTATAGAAGAGAATAAAGTACGCACATCCAAAGTGGTTTAGTGCTAGACCAAAAAGTACATCCATTAATACAGAGAAGATCTACACACTGTAATTCTCCCTTTATTTACAAAATGTTTTATCTAAGATCTTCGTCAGGCATAAACACATGCACAAAGACAACAACCCAGTAAGTATAGATTCAAACATAGTTTCAATTGCTTACACCTGTTGATATTCAAGGTCAATTTTGATGAACAGCTGCAACACAACATTTAGAAAGGACCAACCATATTAGGACAAAACATAAATACATAGTTCAACATTTTAAAACATCCAACCATTCCCCATCTTTCCAAAATTTCCAATGATTTAAAAACAGTCAAAACTTAACCGTTACAAATTCAATATACATATTGAGATACACATAAGAATTCATTGGCAACAATAATTAGTATATTATTACATTATTTATATTATTATTACATTATTCATATTAGTTATTATAAATCATTCATTTACATTCAGATACAAATACAAATGACTAGCAAATACAGATACAAATTGAATCCTGTATATGTTCATATTTGATTGTACATGACCTGTTGATATTAAACATTATAGAGTGTTTGCCGATTTTATTGTATGTGCGTGTGTGTGTGTCCTGGTACAGTAAACCATAAGATTTAAATGTCAGTCATTTTTTACTTCAGGACATTTTTTGAAATGTAAAAATGTTTTGTTTGTCTAGTATTTCTCAGGTCGTCCATCTGTAAAGAGTGCATTGAAGGCTGTGGACAGCTGGTTACAAGAACAGGAGGGCACAGAGATCAAATACAGCGATTTTAGAGATGTGCTGGACAGTGTTGGAGAGGTTAGTCTCAACACATATGTTTGGTTTTCTTTACCTATTTATTAACACGAGTGTTACAACAATAAATGGATTTTAGCAACCAGACATAGGAAATAGTCGAGCATCGTTTGACAAGGTAAACAAAGTTGTCAATACGTTGATGTACATATTTCTCCATTTAGATTTGGGTCATGAGGTCAGAGTATTATGATACTGTCAATACATTTCTTAATAAAAACATGCACAATTTCAAGCCGTTTTAATTTCACATAAAATGCAACTTGATAAAACATGCATAAAGCGTGATTGTTTAAAATGTGTTTATTTAACAAGAGTATTATAATGTTGACCTGAGTTCACATACCTATACACCATATGTACTGTGGATTAGTTGGTGACATCATTAGCTTTTAGCCGCCCAATCAATGAATCAATGAGGAAGTAGGAAGCAGTCCTGTAAGGAAATGCGCTGGTGTCATCAAGATCATTGCCTCTTATAGACACACCCACCAATCAACTGCTGAGTGACACTGAGATTGGGCCTACAGGAAACTGGCCAATCAGAGAACTGGATTTATTCCAAGCCACACCAAAGAATTCGATGCTATTTGATATGGGTGTTGTTTATATTTTTAGTCATCTATGAAATATGACGGGAAATGATTTTAGTTTGAACACTCATACCTGTTTTAATTGCAATACCCATATCACTTCATCTGAGGAGTGACTGAAAACAACATTGATTGACTTTGATTGATTCTTGTTTTCTAAGTGCAACACAAGTCAATTGAGGCTATGTTTGTGTGTGTATGTTTTTCAGACGAGTGACGCTGTGTTGCCAGAAGGTGTGCAATGGGTGGGCTGCCAGGGGTCTCAGGCCCGTTACCGTGGTTACCCCTGCTCTGTGTGGAACCTGTTCCATGTGCTCACAGTGCAGGCTAAAGAAATTGATGATTCAGGTATTACAGAGTTATTTAGTACATGCTGTGAACAATGTTCATAGTGAAGCGACTTGCAACAGTTATTATGGGATATCCCCGACTGAGAAAGACATTTCTTTAGACATAATTTGATGGATTATATCTTGTGGGATATGAAACTACAGTCTTCTGGTATCTCTGACCCTATGACACTACACCTTTCTTCTACATTATTTTAGCTGACAATTAGGAAGTGGATTTTAGTCTTGGGAAACATCCTCACACCACTTATAAGCACAATGTATGGTATTTGTTATACAGTCGAACGTTATGTCCAATTTTGGAAAATTGATATTTTTGGCCAATATATGATGTATTAAAATTGTATGTGAGTTTGGCTTTGTTGTGCTGTGGGGTGTAAACTAAAGCTCAGCTTTGGCAAGGATTTAGGGAGGTTTGTCAAAAACCCTCTTTTTGAGTCAAGACCTAAAGTGAAATATATTAGTTAAATATGAAACAACCTAAATTCTAAGATATGCTGTTGTTTATAATTAACCCGGTTGGGTTTCCTACGTTTTTTTATTATACACCTTTTATTTTGATGGTTTAATCTAAGCTGAGCAGGCATTAAACCAAATATTGTACAAATATGACCCCCAGACATCACTTTTGGCAACTACTGTAGATTTAAATAGTAGGATGTTTTTGCTGAAAGCTTAACTTATATTCAATCTCACTTAGTTGAATCAATGAAACATCACTCAGTAGGTATGTGACCCTTGACTGATTTCTTTCACCTTTGTTGAGCCAAAAATGCTAATCTTGCGTATAGATTTAAATATTTGAAGCACACTTAAATTAAAAGCTGTGTTGAGCCCTAGTGCTCATTTTGGCCTTTCGGTGACCTCTAACTTAAGGGCCGTCTTCTGCCACATCCTCCAAGACCCTGTCTATTGTGTGGAGAGGTCTGGCAAGCACCTGCATCGGGTCTGTGTTCGCCGAGGGCTTTCTCAAGCATTTTGTTTAAAAATCTTCACCTCACACGAATACACACCACAATGTCACATTCCAGGAAGTTGTTGTGTGTAGGATCTGTTTTGCTGCTGGGGAAGTAATTGTTTACGGGTGAAAGAGAGGGGGATTTGTTTAGATTATTAGAATTGGAAGGGTTAACATAAGACCCAGTGAACACAGCTCCTCCACTAACACTTAATCCAGCATCTTACAGGGGCGGAAGGACAGGGGCATCTGCGTGCAGATGCGTGTTTGTGTGAGCGTACGGATGGATGGGGGGGTCATGTAACCTGCAGATGGAAGGGCAGGGATGGTATCTCCATCTGTCCACTGTCAACGCACTGGATTATGGTTGTGTCCACCAGCTAAACAGAAGGAAAGAAGGTCCGGTATACTAGTAAACACAGCATTAAAGTAACCCACAGAGAATCCTGAGACCTCTCTAACTAATGTGGCCTGTCTTTAACGTGTGGTGTTTAAAAGAGTAGGTTTGTGTAGATAAGTATAAGGAAATCTAGGGTCAGTAGGTTGGGAAGTTTGTAAACTGTTTGTTGTGTTTCTGCATTCATAGTCTTGGGGAAATTTTGTTGTTCTATTTTATTTCTTTCTGTTTTGTCAGGTTTGCCATTATTGTGATATTCTGTCTTCATAACAATTATTTTTTCACAATTTATATTAATGTTTATGCATTTGGCAAGCACTTTTATCCTTTGACTACTTTTAGCAACTTGCAGTGAATTCATGATATACATTTTTATCTTGTACATTTTCTCAAGGCTTAAACACGATGGTATACCAATTGAGCTTGGAATCCCCATTTACAATGTGATGAATTATATATTACACACACACATACATACATACAGTATATATGTATAATATATATTTATTATAGTAAATATACTATATAACATGATATATCACTTATGATATATGATATCCAGATCGCTGGTATCTGATAAAGCATGGAGCTTAAAGTGATAGTTCACCCAAAAATGAAAATTCTGTCATCATTTACTCACCCTCAGGTTGTTCACCCCATTTGCTGCTATAGAAAATAAATACTATTTGAGTCAATGGGGGATGGGATCTGTTTGGTTACTGACATTCTTTCAAATATCTTTCTTTGTGTTGTGCAGAAAAAATATATGTATACAGGTTTGGAACAATCTGAAGATGAGTAAATGATGACAGCATTTTCATTTTTTTGTGAACTATCCCTTTAACTTAACTTCCGGTAGATCTCTGCAAAGAATCAATAACTGTTGGGTAGTTTTAATTTAATTAAATACTATTAATATACAATAAAATATGAATATAAATTAAATATAAAATAAATTGTTAATTATTACCAAACGCAGACCGGAAGTTAACTTCGGGCCAGGCGCATGTATCCAAAGAAACCGTCTATAGTCCTCTATAGTGTGCCAAATGTATATACATAAATATACTATTTAAACTTATGTTATCTAATTTGCTGTTTCTTTCTGTTCTTTTTTCTCTTTCTGTCTGCCAATATCAGACCCACTGGAGGTGTTGCAGGCAATGAGAGGGTACGTCAAAAGTTTTTTCGGCTGCAGGCCGTGCGCGACTCACTTTGAGAGTATGGCTCAGGAGAACATGAATAAGGTGACCTCACTGTCTGATGCCGTCCTCTGGCTGTGGTCTCAACACAACCGTGTCAACAACCGCTTGGCAGGTGGGTGTTTTTATATCTTTACAATAGACCCGTATGGTAACTTTAACATGCAGTCAGTAGACCCTTATTTTTTTCTTTTATGTTAAATTGTGCCTTCAGTGTTCACTGTATGTATAGAATCTTTTTAAGAAAGATTGTGCTGCACCTCTGAATAAATGCACTGCATTGTCAGAATGTTAACAACAGAAACCATTTTGCTTCATGTCTACGCTTGAGATATTGTTGAGTCCTGTTACTCCTGCTCATAGAGAAGGAGAAAAGAGGACAGCACACCAGGAGGTTTTGGGTGGATTTTTCCTCTCCAGAGCAGCGGCTTCCATTTAAATCCCTTTAATTCTGCGATCCTCTGAGCAGACACCAGCTGTCCTGTCCTCCTCCATCCACATCTCTCTCTCTCTCTCTCTCTCTCTCTCTCTCTCTCTTTCTGTCTCTCTTTCCAATTATATCCACCCCTTTTTCTGTTTGTAACACCCTCTGATGTTTGTTTAAAGTTTGAATTCATAGTCATTATTTTTTTATGCTGGGCTTTTGTACCTTACTATTTAAACTAGAATTTTCCATTTCAACGGTTTACTAACAACTTGCTACTTAATTGACATTTCATAAATAAAGTCTCGGTTATATCTCTGACAACTTGACATCTCGCATGGTTGTTGTCCATAAGGGCTATAAAGGGAGTTAGGTGCTTCTCTTCACACTTGGTTAATTCATTTGTTTGTCCCCATTTGATGTCTCCTGCCTCTTTAGCGTCTGTCCCTTTCCAAGCCACGAAGTCATGAATAATTGGACAAAAGTCCCACTTGTGTCTCACTACAGCTTTGCAGTGGTCCCGGGTCCCCCATCACTTCGGCTGATTAGGTCTCACTGTCTCTCTTGTCCCGAGGGAGTCGTTTCCTCAGCTTGACAATTGATATAGCGACAGTGTCTCCTGCCAGGGGCACGCGGCCCTTTATTCCCCAGACGTCCGCGATAGCAGGTGGCACATGCCTCGACGGCAGCGTCAAGCCATCCACTGCTTTGTAATCTCTGGCTCAAGTGGTTAACACAGTGTTTGTGTGTGTGTGTGTGTGTGTGTGTGTGTGTGTGTGTGTGTGTGTGCGTGTGTGTGTGTGTGCGTGCATGTGTGTGTGTGCGCGTTTGTGTGAGGTGGGTGGCACTCCTCCTCCCCCTCCCACTCTTTGTTCCTCTCGCGGTTCCCCAGAGGGAAGCACCTCCTCCTGATCGTGTGCCTCTTTAGTAGGTCCCTCCCACACACACACAGTTAACCAGGCATGAATAGTGGCTTATTAGTATCACTGCTGCACAATTAATTTAAATGGCACAAGGGCCAAAGCAACAGGCCTCTCTGCTGCCACTTGTCGAAGGAAAAGCATCTACAGAGGATAAATATATTTACCTTTTCAAAGCTTTTATGTTGTATTCCCCCTTCGTTCAGTGTGGACTCAGTTAGTGCATATTCCGCATTATTCTGTACTGTATACTGCATACAATTTTTTTATACAAAAATAGTAAGCAGGCTATGTCTGGGAGTGACGTTCATTTAGTATTTGGGAATAAATTATGCATTTTATTTTTCAATTTTATTATAAATTTGGGGGAAATCACTGCCTATGGTGTTCTTGGTGGTCGTCGAGGGGTTGCTAGGGTGCTATAGTGTGTTGGGTGGTTGTTTTTTCTTTTACAAATTTTTCATGTATAATGTAAATGTTTTTTTCGCCAGATTGTTTACATTTGTGAAATACAGTAAAAAAGAGATAAGACTGCAAATTTACAAGAAAAACATGTATTTGTGTTATTTTACAGTATTTTTCTGAAAATTTCTGTTTTTCTGTCAAATTACAGAAAAAGACTGCAAATTTAGAAGAAAAACTTAATTTTTATGTGAAAAAACTGTTATTTTACAGTATTTTTCTGGCTCCCCAGTGGCCAGAAAATTTCTGTTTTTTTGCTGGATTTTTTTCAGTGAAAATACGGTTAAAAACTCAAATTACAGAAAAAGATGCTAATTTAGTGCTATTTTTATTCCCATTTTTTTTACGGGATTTTTTACTGTGTAGACCACTTTGAAAGCAAACAATGTTGGCCCCGAAGACCAGTTTTTAACACTACACAAACATTTGAACAAAATTCAACCAACAGAACATTTAAAACCCAATCAAAATTGTTAAACGAAAATCTTATTTAGATTTAATTATATATTAAAATAAAAAAATGAACCTGAAGTGCTATTGTTTACATCTTGCAAAGTGGTCTGTAGTGTGCTGGGTGGTTGTCGGGGTGTTGCTAGGGTGTGCTGGATAATGTCAGATTGTTGCTAGAGTGTGTTGCTGTTTGTCAGGGCGTTGTTGTGTGTATCCAGTCCAGTCAGCCGCATCTCTTGCAATATTAAAAAATGAATGCATGACAGGAACATGCTAATTGCTCTTCTCTATAAAAGACATTTTACCCTCTCGGCAGGAATTGTCTAACATGGTAGAAACCTGTTAACTTGTTATAGCACCTTTTATATTATTGCCACCCTATAGTCAGTTGCTTTATAGTGTTCATCACTTTGGATAAAAGCGTCTGCTAAATGCCTAAATGTAAAAATATATCTTTAAAATATATTTGCAGTGTACATTAGTACAAATAGGTGGTAGTACAAATACGGTGGTATGCCATTCCCCAAATCCCATTGTTATCTGTCTTCCTCTGTCCCACCACCACCCGTCTTTTGAAAATACCAAGGAGAGGATTAGCCTATATGTTTGTTTTGCGTTCATCCAGCGGCGACTTAAACAGTTGTGTAATCCCCTCCTCCTTCCCAAGTACTTGTTTCTCTATACGCAGCAGCCCCGCCCACCTTTCGGCACTCGCATTCACTCACGCTCACCCCAACTGTCCCGCGTGACAGCTCTGTCTCTATTTACGCGCATGAATATTAATGCGCTCTCCCGGCAGGCTTTTGTATCAGTATGAACAGGGCTACAGCTAAAGTCACCCCTGCGCCAAGCGGCTCCATGATTAAAAGTAAAATCGCCGCAGGCACCAGATATGAGTGCTGTCAGGGAACGAAGTGCGAAGACCTTTGGGTTCCCGTAGACGCGTAGTAAAATTGATGTATCTCTTATGTAAAGTGCGGTATGCAGAGTACGTCCACACATGCATATATACATCAGATTAATCTGCGTAAGAGATGGGGGGATGTAAACTAACCAGTGCCGGAGCATCCCACGACATCCGCCACAAGCAATTTATTAGCGGATGCCACCGTCTGGGTTCCGCTGGGGGGAGGGAGAGGAAAGCAAAACATCTGAAGAGAGAAAGAACAGTAATTCATTAAAGGGAAAGCTGAAGCCCAGAGGTGCCGGCTCTCGTATTCAATTTGGAGATGGTGGCATGTTCATGGTGGGTGTAAAGAGATCGCACGTGCATTCGCAGATCTTGTCCACTTCAACCTCATCTATTATCTTCATGATCCTCCCACCGGGAGAACCCACGGGCCTATTGATCATGTCTTTAGGCCTGTCACACAAAGAAAGTGCAAATATTTTTATACTTGCTCAATAACTGATCATTGTTTAACCAAAAAGGTTACAGATTGCATCTTTTGAATAGGATCTCAGCATTTATAAATGAGATAAGCCCAGTTGTGACATTATCTTATTTTCTTATTTCACACAGGAGATCTTAGCGAAGACCCACATTTCCCCAAGATTCAGTGGCCGCCTCCAGAGTTGTGTCCCAACTGTCACAGTGTGAAATGGACCGGTGAGCACAGCTGGAACCGGGAGGAGGTGTCTGCTTTCCTCCAAAACTACTTTTCCTCCGATCGCATCCTATCGGACTACTTGCAGGACGAGACCCAAGCTCTCATCCATCAGAGAAACCAGCTCACGGCCACACGGATGGAGAAAGAAGCAGGCCGTGGGGCGGAAAGAAGGGCTCGAGACATTCATCCTGCTTCTCTGACCGAAGAACCTCAGGGAGAGGAACAGGAGGAAGAGGAGGAGGAGGAAGAACCGGCCCTGGAGGAACAGGCTGGTGAGCAGTACCCAGTCAGGATGGAGGGAATTGGGGGTGACGGAAAGGGCAGGACCCCTAACCGGGAACCTTGGGAGAAGCCACAGGGAGAGCAGAAGCGGGAGCAGTCCCCACGCAAGCTGAGAATTGTGGGCTTGAAGCTACAGAAGACTCAGGAGGACATAGTAGACTTGGACTCCTTTGTCAATCAACACTATAAAGCTAAAGCTCGTAGTGCTGCATCCATGTCGAGCGTGGTGCGACAGAGGAGTCTACAAAAGCAGGATGATACGGAGGACTTCCAGTTTGAGAGAGGCTGGAGGGTGAAGCGAGATCTGGGCAGTCAGGAACAGAAGCTCGGTGTTGGGGTCAGGATAGAGCCGTACCCCAGACCCCAAAACAAGCACTGGATGTCACTGCTTAGTGTGGGATTCTCAAGACTGGATGCGAGCTTGTGTGTCCTGCTGTATCTTCTCTCCTCCATGTGTCTGTTAGCCATGTATCTGTATTTTCAACTGAGGGTTAAACTGCGACATGCTAAGGTGTCTCTGCCTTAGATGTCACAACGTAAAGTTTTCATTACTGTATATCAGGAATGAGCAAGTCTAACAATCTGTGGCTGTTGCAGGGTTTTGACAGCTTTGGCTTCAGAAATCGCAAGCTGTTTTTAATTTGATGGTAAATAAGAGGGTATCATGAACACAATTGCTCGACATGTTTCATGGATCCTGTACAGTACTTGTCCATGAAGGACTGCACGTGGTCTCAGTTTTTTTTTTTGACATTCTGTGCTAAAGTCAAAATTACATGACCACTTATTGAAGAAATTTTACATTTTTGAGCTAATGCAGCAAACATTGTTTTCAAAGCATTAGCAGTTTTGTATAATATTAATCAAATTTGAAATTTTGATGAAAAACACCAATTGACTATTTCAGTGTGCATAGTCTCCCATGATGTCTGTTCCTTTCGCATTTTATGATCAAATAATTTTTCTTACCCTTCTATGTTTTAAGATCTGAAACAGGTCAAATAATCATGAACATCACTTTTTTTTAGATATGCAAGAACTAAACTTATTCTTACTTAAATGATGTGATTTGTTTTGCGTAAAATCCAATAAAAAATATTTTTGCTAAAATCTTCCTAATTTTGTCCTTTTTTGAACTCCAGATGTTTGTTCTGGCATGATATCAGCAGTGTTGGGTAAGTTACTCTGAAAAAGTAATTAATTAATAGTTACTAATTACATATGCAATAGTGTAATTAGATTACTGTACAAATTACTCTCTCCAAAAAGTATTTAGTTACTTATTACTAATTACTTTCTATATCCTATATCAACCTTGATTAGTTAAGTGATTCAAGGATAGGCATGAAACGGCTCTTTTAATTCATTCAAATAAATAATATTAAACTACATAAAGTACTCTTATTAACTCACCAAAATATTACAAATGTGAGAATTATACATAAAAGCAGCACAGTATATAATAAAGCAGATTTTAAAGTTAGACTTTGAATTTTGATGTCAATTCCACTATTACACACATATATTACACAAAGTATTTAGTTTAATTACATCAGAAGTAACTGTAATTCAATTACAGAAAAAATAAGAGTAATCCCTACTTTACTTTTTCAACGGAAAAGTAATTAAATTACAGTAACTAATTACTTAGTAACTAGTTACACCCAACACTTGATATCAGGTACGTCTCTTTTTTCACTTTCTTGTAACTTCTTGTTAGTGTGTGTCACACAATCGACAGACGTTTTAGACCATTGCTTCACTTACACTGCTGAAACAGTGAAAGGTCAACGGCTCCATTTCTCTTTTTAACAGATGGTAACTGATGCATAAACTTTGTGTAACAGCTACAAAACTGTTAGACAGTGACTTGCTCCAAATGGAAATGGAAGTAAAATGTGTGCTAACAAGTCAAAATAAATATTGTGGGATGAAGTTGTACGAATAAAAATGATCAATACGTAAACATGATATAGAATGACACTGACACTGAGGTTTGACTATTCTTTCCTCTTAGCATTTCCAAAGTCTTAGCATCACTCACCATATCAGTGTCCTCAGCGTGTTCGTCTTAATAAATAGATCAGGTTTTGTGTTTAAGGGTGTCGGGGGACGAGGAGTACTCGGGGAAGGGGTGAGCGGACCTAGGGTGGAAGAACAAGCCTGTTGCCATCTGGACTGTTTTGCTAGCTAAATCCTAACAATTTCATTGGGATTATAGCAAGTGAGTAATCCGCCTTTCCTTTGGGTCTGCGGGAGATTACCACGGGGATTAGCCCCCACCCGATAATAAACTTTATTAAAACGCAATCGGCTTTCAAGGCCTCTTCCCTCACACACTTGGATGTTGCCTGTGCCCGGGAGGGGGTTGTGACCCCAGAGGGAGAGGATCTGAGAAGGAACTCTGAAAGACGAGGGTTTTGAAGTGTTCCAGATTACAGGCTCAGATGAAGGACACCATTGCTTGATCTTGAGTTTTAGGGTTTTCGTGGAAATCTAAGCTCCGCCCATTTGTCCCCATCTCTGTTTGCTTGTTGCATCTCTTTTTTGCCCTGTTGTTCTCGTTTGATGCTCGTAAATGTGTATCCACTATTATGATTTCAAGAACTGATGATGTTGATCATCTGTGTTTAGATCATCTGATAATACAATCGCAACATTTTCTGATGGACTCATTTGCTTTCGCAGAAAAGTGCCAAGACCACCTTAGCGCCTTTAATTGACGGAATTGGCAGACTTGCACATCACTCCAGCTCTGACTGAACGCTTTACATTTACATTTATGCATTTGGCAGAGGCTTTTATCCAAAGCGACTTACAGTGCATTACAAGTTATACATTTTATCAGTATGTGTTCCCTGGGGATCAAACCCATGACTTTGCGCCCGCTTACACAATGATCTACTGAACACTGGTATCCAATTCTGCTAGTGCCTCAGACTGTAAACATTAGAATATATGCTTTCAGTACCCAGCCAGACTCGAGTCAGGGACCTGTGCCATGAGGACAATGGAACAATAGAGACATCTCCACCCCCAACCAAAACAGCAGAAAGCAAGGGTAAAACATCACCTTGCAGCACTGGTGTTGTGTTCCATAAATTAAACAATGTTGGGTTTTATTGCTGAGGCCCTCCCACATGTACTTTGCACGTTTATGGCCTATCACACACTGGAATTAAAATGCTGGACAGGTTTGAATCCGCTGTCATACCACTCTGGTTTTAATAATACAATAAAGTATCTGACACAGGCGTGCAAGGTATGTGTGCGTGTTGACGAACTGAGAGTGAATTACTTTGGTGAAGAGAGAAAAAAGGTTAATATATGGTTATATAGTTAATGTATGCAGTGACCTCGCTGGATGTTACATTTAGCCCTGAAGTAGGAGCCAAAACAGGTCAGATTTGTCTTTTACTACCTCCTCTTCCACAATATATGTTTTCCCGTGCGTTCATGCTGTTGGGCAGAAGGCATGAAAGTTGGCCCAAATGTTAAAAGCATGCAGTTGGTATTTGTCTTAGGTTTTCCAACTCTGTGGTATTTCCCATATGGTATTTCAAGGGAGGTTTGGCTTGTTTTTTTATGCCATATGAGGATATTAAGGCAAATACAGCATTAACTGGTTATTGTTTTCTGTAAAAACGCAATAATAAACATAATACTGAGTAAGAGTGTGCTTTCATAATACAAGTTTTTATGTAAACAAATAAATACTTTTTCATTAAATAGAACTGATTTTGTTTTTAATATTGTGACAAATAACTACAAAAGCTATGCACATAAATTCCATGTAATGAGATTTTTATAATCCCACAAATCTGGTTAAAATAGTTTTATTTATGTATTTAATATAAAGAGATTATATTGTTTTTTCTTGTTTAAAAAATCATTTATTTAAATGTTTTTCATATTTTTATAATGTTTATTTTTTTATCTCACCTGGTTCAGCACAGCTTTTTGGCAGCTGTACTTTTGCAGTAAATTAGGACTGCTTCTCTGCTGACCCCAGATCAGTGTTGCTGCTCTTGATTTACCAGCTACAGTAAAACTTGGGTGGTAAAGGAGAAGGTGATCTGAGATTAGCATGAGATCAACTTTTATCCTAAAACCAAACATTCTTCTCAAAAGCTATGTAAGATGATGTTAAAAAGATGAGTTTGGATGGATTCCCAAGAATGTCCATCAACATGCCTTAATGAAGTAGAATGAACCAAGTTGTCAGCAAACACTGGAAATGTAATCACCATGGAGACCCTTAAAGATGTTCATCAGTGTCCTTTAAGCATTTACTCTAATGGTAATACTCTAATCTGTTTTATGGCACACAGGAACTCAGGAAAAATTGCTTATTATTTTGTGACTGTGTACTAGACACACATTAGAATACAGTCATGTAACACTAAGGCTACATATAAAATACATGGAATGCATTGCTGATCTAATTACATGAGCAGTTACTTTTAAAGGTCGCATTTCTTTAAAGTGAGTTACACAAAAAAACATGCATACAACCAGAATCATTATGTGACACGAGCCCACTTACATACACGTGAATAAAGGTATCGATTGCTAAACCAAGTAAAAACATTAATGGGGAAAAGGGATCCTTCATTGTTTAATGGTAAGCCTAAGGTGAAGCAACGTCGCCTTTAATTGAATTTCTAACCTAAGCAGGATTTACCCCGTTAGCCAATTATAATGTATTAGACTGCGTGAACTTATACCTCAGCCAGCCAGCCATTACTGTGTGGTCTGGTTTTGAAGGGACATCGTTTACAGGAAACCTGTAAAAGGAGTTTAGCGATGCGAGAAAAATAACTCTTTTTAAGAATGTTTTAAACAATCGGACACTGTTTTATTCGCTTAAACAATGCCAAACGTCGTCCTTCAACTAATTACGTAAATGGACAGGAGCTGTCAGGAGACAATAACTATTCCCTAATAGAATTTGCCCCCAAGTGCAATTTAATTTTCTCGGTTGCCCTCTCTTGAGGTTCCTTTCTCTGTCTTTCCTTTGCAGGGAAAAAGAGCTTCTGACATTGATGTTCCAGCCTGAAGCTTTATTACTCTGTACGAGGAGTGGAAAATATCAGACAGATATAGGCAGGTAAAATGTTTACTTAGTCTTTGTCTGGATTTATGAATTGAAAATTCTAGACAAACTCCGCTTTCCGCATCCTGCGTGTGCTGTTGCGCTGTCCGACCTGCGCGGTGCTGAAATTTGCATGCGGCTCGTGCGCGCATTGGAGTTGCTCGGTAGGTCTGCTGCATGACGTTCTGTTTGCTGTGGAACTGTTATGTGCTGCGACCTGATGCAGTGCTTCTTTAACAGACAACACATTTTTTATTTTTCGATGAAGAAAGCCTGGGAAGGAGAAACATTTGAACTACTTCTACAATACAGTGCAATCCGTTTTGCGACAAAGAATGTGTCGTCGATACGCTCGTGTGGATTTATTTGTTTGAGATGTTTGATGCGTAAATCGTGTTTTATTGTATCATGTATATTGTTAAAAACCAGTTAACTGCCTTAAATGTTTTAATTTAGGCCTAGCTAAGGAATAAAAAAGAAATCAAAACACCGTTGCAATGTTTCAGTTAAAATGTCAATCATTTCGATTGCGTACACTCCTAAAAATAAAAATTCCGGAAAGGTTCATTGTAGTGGAAAGGGTAGACTAGAAAAATGTAAAAAAAAAAAGATATAAGACACTTTGACGTAAGATTCTTGGGGAACCAAAAACGTTTCTTCTATGGTATATTTGTGGAAAAAAAACTTCTACCTTATTTTTAAGAGTGTTGCTGAATTTGGTGTTTTTATAGTTTTATTATAATATACAAATGTACTCAGAATATCTCATTTTTTGAAGCTTAATGACATTTTGTTGTGACACTAATCATATGAATAGCCGTGATTAAATCATTTTTAGTGACACAGTTTTAATGTTTGATTTGTTCAAATATAGCCTACTTTAAGCTTGATGGACCTCTCTTTGGAAGATTCAGAGGTTCAAAGCTGATATATTAATGGTCGCGTGCACAGGCCTGCGTTTTTACTATATATGATGGATCAGCATCTCCCTGATGTCAGAATGCGGATACTGTGAAATACTGACAGTAATTAGAGGTGGCCAGGTCAGCGGCAATGGCACACGAGTCTCACCCCTTCGCTGAGTTATAGTGCACAGGTCTCTCATTGTTCGGACAGGTGCCCATTATTGCATTTTATGGTGGCCCATTTGATTTGAAATCGGAGTCGTTGAATTTGCAAAATAACCGTGCAAGCGTGCAAAAGCCCCCCAGTATTCGTGGATTAATTTATTTAATCGTGTGGCAAAACATTGATGCTTTAAGAGCATTGCTCTCTGTTCTGTTTAAGTAAGACTAAACTCACATTGTTCACTTGACCATCAGCGTAATTGAATAATCTGCATAACTCCTCGTCATAATCAAAATTAAAATCAAAAGCATGGCCCGAGATGGCATGCTGGTCCGGTGAAAGGGAATCCGGAAAAACCTGGTGTGAGTGAATCTTTAGGGCGCTTGTGTTTGCCACGTCTGAGCTGCGCTTTTCAATCAGCTTTATGATCGCTTTCATCTAACAAAATTACATTGGAGCCATTAAGCAAAACTGTGGACTCGAAATAATCTGACTTTGATGACATCCACATTTTATTTACATATCTCACTCGTGATTAGGCTACATTTTACCCAGGCAAGATTGACGGATTTTGCCTGTGACATTGGATGACCAGCCGTACAATATATAGGCTGTATACATTTGCGTTTGCATAGCCAGCCTGGTATATATAAATAAGTTTGTGTGGTAGCCTCAGCCTGTATAAAGAGATTTAAACGCATATATTGAGATATATGATCACAGTAAGTCTGTTGAGGGTTCAGACTACATGGTTGTTTATGTCTGAAACTGTTCACCGTTAAAACAGTTGTTTGAAACAACTGGGTGAGCCAACAACAATCCGGTGTCCAACAATTTTGGACATTTTTGTCTGTGAAAATAAATTTAGTATTTTGTATCCACCCCAACCATCTAACATTCTCAGAATGTATCATATGAATCTATGACCCCACCATCTTTATTAAAAAGAGTGTGAAGTTGATCTAAGCCATTACCTGCTTTTAGTAGGAATAGGGTAATGTGATATCATTACAGGAATTGTAAAATACGCTCAGAAAATGGTCAGACTCAAAAACGACTATACTGACAAGTTTTTTTAATTATTATTGTGAATAGAATAGAAACTAAGGTTCATGCGTGGAATGTGATTCTTATACAAATAAATAAGAGACAATTAAAAAAAATAATTGTTAAATACGTTATTGAATGCATGTAATTTATTATTTTTCTAAAATGTTCATGGAGACAATGCGATTAGTGTATTAATTAAAGTTTAGCCTATTTTCACAACTCACGAATTTCAGTTTCGTGCATGAAACGTAAACTTTTTGTTATTTTATGTCTGCATATACATTGTAAATAATATTGTTAATAATAAATATTGTACAAATGATATATTTGTTTGTAAGGGTGCATGCGAGATGATGATGGTAAAGGCGATGTGGCAGCGTTGCATTCTGAGGCTTGTTTTATTTAACCTGTTACTGAGTCAGAGCTCGCGAGCTCACGCGGAGCATTATAGTTGCCTTGAAGAGAATTGAAAGTGAAAATTGAGTTCATCTCGCTTGATCTCCGCTCCCTCCTGAGGGAGAAAAGCTAGAATGAAATGAGTCCTGTCAGGATCGACTGTGTCGAGACTGCTAATAAACAAATAAGAGCTCTCTTGTGATCGTATTTTAGCAGCCGTTTTCTCAAATTAAGCCTTGCTGGACAACAGCTACTCATTTATCAATTTCAACAACTAATTTGTCCATTTCGAAATACAATTATGTTATTACAATTAGGCTATACTACTATGTTATACAATACAATTAGGCTACTAGATAAAACATTCCAATACAGCACATCTGTTCGAGATAGTTCTTGCAAAAATGTAGACAAAATATCAAAGCTACAACGAAATAAACTTAATTAAAAAAAAATGAATGTAAAGTTCATAAAGGGTTTAAAAAGACCCTGGAGCTTCAAGTGACAGCAGCGGCCCTCTATTTATTATCATCCTCAGGGAGGGTCCCGCCTACTTGGGGGGCATATTGGAATCGTCATCACTTCCTTATCGCTTTTTCTACTTACCTGAGAGCGCCATACACACAGGTTCCCTCCTCTCTCATCTTCGCCCAGGCCTCCCATTGGCCCCCGGGGGGAGTGACGTCACGGTCGCCCCTGCAGTGTGAATGAATCAAGCGGTTGTGTGACACACAGCGAAAGAACTCTCGAAGCCGAACTCATGCGCGAGCGCCAGACAATTTCATGAGGATAAGGACAGGCGCGAGGACACTAAAAGGACACTATCCTTGGAGAAAACGACTCCGAAATTCGTATCGTTTTATGCACGTCGGAGTTTTCAACACCTCCGTGTTTTTAGCGTGTGCATGTGCGCGTTTGATCGGGCTGGATGAAAATGATGCAAAGCGCGGCGGTGTTGCCCAGCGAGAGCGCGGTGAAGGGTCTGCCGGACATTCTCGGAGTGCCACTGCAACGTAAGTGCTTTTCCTCTCCTTATATCGATTAGTTCATCAGAAAATTGGCAGGCCTCCTCCGGCCGTCTGCAGGCCACCGCTGTGGAATAACATAGCGTTTAATTAAACTCCAGCGGGGGGAATGTTACTATGTAACTGAAACTGTCTGCATTGTAAAGACCAAGAAAATCGAAAACATTTGTCATTTAAAACATATTATATATTTTATATATACTGATTAGATTATTAATCTATGCAAAACTGTGATGCAACATCATTTCATTAGAGATGCATTGATTTACTATAATTATTTTATTGTAATCGTGCAAATGCTATGCTTTATAAGATCACAATATAAAGAATAGGTACTGTTTCAAATCAATTATATTAAATGTTGTGAGACTAATGTTCTCGAATACTGTTCCCGCACAGCTGGCTGGGTCACCACGATTAAATATGTTTTACATTTAAACTCTGTTTAACGTTTTATTTTGTAGTTGTTTTATTTAAGAAATGAAAGAAAGAGTAACCAAGAAAAATAGTTTTATCCGGTTTTTATGTAACGCAGTGGTTTAATGGAACAGAGCGCACCCCATGATATCCCTATTCGTTTTTATTGTCCTAACGAAATGTAGATTATCAGACCATCCGTTATGACTATAGAAACACGAACATTTTATTTCAAAGAACGGAATTGCCTATTATGTTCGCATCTGGTCCTTATCAATCGCAGGTTAATCTGTGTTAGGCCTGTATAATCTGATCTCGCAATCAAGATGAAGCTTGAATTGGATAAAATCCTGACCTAATTATTCATAATCTAGAACAATGTACAGATGGAATAGCAGACCTAAAATGTTCGTATTAACCATTTCAAATCTAAAAAGAAAAGAATTCTATATAGATGTTGCATGTTGTAAAACAACCAATGTCTAAAATTCATTGCAAAATAAATTAACTGCATTTAAAATGATGAAAACAAATAACAAATAGGCTATTTTTATTATTCTTTTAGAACGAGGCAAATATAGCCACATTTTTACATAATGTTTCACGACTAGGCTATATTTTGCCTGTCGAAAGCTTAATTTCCTTAAATGATAGTAGATTAAAAGATATTGCTACTCAACCCCCCTTGTCGTATAAATGATGGTTTAAATGGAGATTACTTTAAAAATAATCTGCCCTTGCGGTATGGATCTAAATATTAGTATCCAAATGAATAAGGTTAAAACAACATGTGGGTGATTATTAATGATCCTTTAGAAATTAAAGCCCCTATAGAAAGTGAGATTTAAATTAGCTTTAATTCACACAGTAAATGTTACAATTATTTGTACACGGAGAGCAAAATAATACATTTCAGATGCATGCCGTGGATGATAAGGCTGGGCCCAAAACACGTTTGAGAGATGTTGTCAGGGCACACATCTTTTAAGTGACTGCCTGATCAAATCATCCTAAATGAGCGTTTGGAGCTGAACAATTAAGGCAGTTTACGAGCGGCAAGTTCCTCAAGGCGCTGTTCATTCAGAACCACTGTTAACCAGACCAGCCTTTTTTTACACTAAAATACTGTAGATCTGCCTTTACAAATAAACTTACATTCCCTCAAACGGCTGAGCAGTGAAACACACACTCTCATTCAGGCCTACTTGCTCTGGCATTTATGTTTCTACAACATACATTTGATAAGTCGTTTGATGAGCGATGTTACATGACTTGCTTACGCATTCAACCATCAGCTATGGCCAAATTTTCCTTTGTTAAAATTAATTTTCTCTCGGGTCATAATAACAGAACTAAACATTGGTATACCTACTGAATCCATGAAAACTGCACGCGTGAGAATGCGATGACAAAATGAATGGAGGATCATAGGTCAAATATCGATATTAATAATGGCATATTAAAAACAACTTTTCATGATATTGTGATTTGAAGAAGTATATTTATCTTTTAAATAAAGCTAATAACATTTTGTTTTAGTTTTATTGTACGTGGATTTTAGATTTGCTGTACACCGATTGAGTTTTTGTTTTGTTGGAGCACATCTACTTGAGCATCAATAATTTAAGTGACAGGCTGTCTCTGTTAAAGAATCGATGGACCAGTTATATGATTTTAATCTCAATGTCTTCTTGTCCTCGCCTGTTCTTTTCTGAGATATTGATTATTTACCATTAAATGGACATCTTTCCTCACCTGTCCACGACTTACCTGTTAACCGTTCCATTGTTGTTCCGAAAGCAAATACGATTTTTAGAGTCATGGAAACTTTGCTTGCAAGAAATTAGTTTTTGTTTTCATAACAACCTTTGACTTCTAAACAGAAAGGGCTATTTATAACAAAGTACAAAATGATCTAGTAACATTTCTACTACATTACAATATTAAATTTACAATTAATGTGAGGATATTGTTAGTCGCACATTGACTTATATTCTTTTTGTTACTATCATTTTCGTTGTCATTATCATACTTCTTCGCGTTTTATGTTTCCTAATTTTCTAAACTTTTCATAAAACTGAAATAGTACAAATATTCTGTAGATTTTGCCTGTTGCGGCAAATATGTATAACAGAAAATAAGTCTTAGTTATGAATATACGTCAAAATATATAAGCAAACTGTCATTTCTAGCTCTTTAAGATTAATGTAAAGTGGTACTATTTATATTATGCTTTATAGCTGTTTAAATTATATTCAATTTATATATTATTCAAAGAAACTGTTCCAGTACCTCAATTACGTTGCGTTAACCGCGCAAAGGTTGTGGGTTCGATCCTACAGGACGCGTGTACAGTTAAATGATATGGAAAACTGTAAGTCGTTTTGATAAATAAAATGTTATAATAATGTATTGTATATTATTATATAATATTGTATATATTTATTATATACGAAGAGTTTGGTTCCAAAATGAGATAACTCAAATCATGTTTTTTATTATGTTATCATGTTTTTATTGTGTTTTTTTGTGTTAATTAGCTGTATTTTTTAGTTATTATGGCTTAAATCAAAACAAATCAACTGCAGTTTGATTGATATTAATTGGAATGCAAAATAAAAAACGGAGGGTTATCTAATTTTGGAACGAAACTCTTCATATATAGGCCTAATATATCATAAATATATTATAATAAAATTCACCCACCTTTTCTCCTTTCCAGATATCCCTCAGTGTGCAGGCTGCAGTCAGCACATCTTAGATAAGTTTATTCTGAAGGTGTTGGATCGCCACTGGCACTCCAAGTGTCTCAAGTGCGCCGACTGTCACGCGCTTCTGGCAGACAAATGTTTCTCGCGCGCAGGGAATGTCTACTGCAAAGACGATTTTTTCAAGTAAGTACACGTCCTCCTGTTCTCAGATTACTCGATTATAAAGATAGCAATATTTATTCAGCATTTTTGCAACAATTATGCAGAAAAGTAGGCTACTTACAGTGTGTAGAGAATTCGGCTGCTGTCAGGTACAGCATTCTGTATTTTCAGCATCTGAACAAACCAATTCATTTCTGTTTCATTCTAGTTTATTAAATTCTATTGCGTTAAACAATTAATATTTGTTAATGAAGGCAACAAAGGTGCTATTGTTGCGAAAAATGAAATCATAAATAAATAAATAAATAACAGAGCATGCATTTACTTATAATATCCTATTGGACACATTCAATATTATATTGGTTAATGGGACAGTTTTATTGCTCTGCATTATGATATATGTGGTGAGACATGTCATTTAATTTCTGTTTCGTAGTTTGCCATCTTTTGATGAAAGTCTTATGGAGTAATTCAATTATAATGTGATTTGATTTGACAATGAGTGGATATGACAGAACTAAAACCTGTGAACATTTAGTCTGGGACACATTGTTTGTAGTCTTTAATGCTGTTTGGCACTAGTGTGTGTTAATGTAAAGCCAGACACACGTATTCTCTGTCATGGTTAATAAAGTGCTGTGTTCTATTTCCTTGTGCCAAGTTACAGTAGGACTAAAGCCCAGTGTAATGGAACATTCAGCTCTGAAGTCTGTGTGTTCCCAAATTCAATTCCCATTCCGGAACTCAAGAAAGCAACTTTGCATTTTCCCTTTTATTCACTTCCCCGTGTCTTTCATTCCTTGTTTCTTTTATTTTGTTATTTCCTTTGTTTTTCCTCTTTCCTTTCTTTTTACGATTTGATTTTCCCCATGGCTTTAAGGTGGAAAATTAGGTTTGACATTTATCCAAAACAGGATCAGTAGTGGCTTTTACCAAATCATGTTTGAGCGGTTTTAATGTCACGGGTTTCAATGAGACCTAAAATTGTAGCAAGACTCAGAGTGGAGGCTAACTCTATTAGCAAGCCCATTGGGACTAAAGAAGGGATTTTAATGTTAAGGCCGCCGTGGTGCTGAGCATGACAAAAAGGGGGATGGAGGAAATAGCAACGGTCGGGGAGGGGCTTGCTTTACATTAATGTTGCAAAAACTTCACCTTGGTTAAGTAAAAGGAGAGTTTATTTAGCAGTATTCACACTGTGATTTACAGCCTATTCTGACTCTGTGGTTTATGAGCTGTTCTGTGTGTGCGGTTAAAGTGGGCTCTCTCTCTCTCTCTCCTGTGAATCTCTCTGCTTTTCCTACATTGATCAAGACCATTTGTCAACCACAGGGACAAAAAAAGCACAAACAAAGCTACATTCAACAGCATTCTGTGCTTTTCTGACACATTACATCATTTGCTTTTATGGAAAGAATTGTAATAAAAATAGCCATGGGTATAGGGGCTTTCAATAAAACTGCTGTGTCTGTCTGCACCTGTCTGTACCTGCAGGCGTTTCGGGACAAAATGTGCCTCGTGCCAGCAAGGGATCCCCCCAACACAGGTGGTCCGAAAAGCTCAGGACTTTGTCTACCACCTTCACTGCTTTGCCTGTGTAATGTGCAGCAGACAGCTGGCCACCGGAGATGAGTTTTACCTCATGGAGGACGGAAGACTCGTGTGCAAGGAGGACTATGAAACAGCCAAACAAAATGGTGAGCTATTGTCTTCAGCCTTCATGAGCAATCAGTCGGGATTCAGGAACAGATGTTTAACTGACCTGTTATCTGCAAATCTTTTAGTTAAACAGTATTCTTTCCAGGACTGTCATCAGAATGTATGTTTTTGACATTCAAATACACAAAATCCTGATCACGTCAATATCAAGCCGGTAGAAGGTTCATTTTTGCTTAAGCAAGGCCCTGCTCGAAAAGGTTCTTTTATCTAAAGAATCTGCCTATGAATAATTTTCTTTACAACGCCAAAAAATCAGATAGCAATGGGAAAGCAGCCAACAAGTGCCCAGCGTGAATTTTGTCAATACTGTTTAAAAGTGTCCCAGAATGCACTTCATGAAGTTGCTGAAGAGAATGCAGAAAATCAAATATATCATTGAGACAAAAGGTGGCTCTGAAAAAATGAAAATATATTTTGTTTTAACTTTTTATTCACTTAATATTCTTAGAGTTCAATGATGGTATTCTATAGGTTTGATGATTTCATTAGTCTTAAATGTGGAATATAGTAATAATAATCAACGGTTTCAGCGGCAACAACATAAACAGGTTATGTGGTTATGTGGCACAAACTTAACTTCCGGTTGACCTCCAGAAAGAATAAATAACTGTTGAGTAGTTTTAATTGAATTGAATACAATTAACATACAATTAATAAGTATTTAAATTAAATATAAAATAAATGATTATATTATAACCAAACATAGACTGGAAGTTAACCTTGGTCCAGCGCATGCGTCCGATGAAACCCTCTATAGAGATACTTTTAAAAATAAAGGTGCTTTAAAAGGTTCTTCACAGTGATGTGGAGCATTTTTGCTTCCCCGAAGAACAATTCCTCAAAGGTTTTTATAAAAAACATATATTTACATTTTAATTACATTTTTATACTATAAATGACTTTTGCACTACAAAGACTATTCTTTAAGGTTCTTTATAGAAAAATATAGCCATAGCCATAAATGTTTCTTCTGTGGCACCGTGTAGCACCTTAGCACCTCAGTGTATGTGTCCAAACTTTTGACTTGTAGTTTTTTGACAACTTTTAATACTGGTAATATGCTAAATAACAGTATTACAAGGGAAATAAATCCATGATTTATGTTCTTTACTACAGAGCAATTGTAGCTAAATGCTGACCTGGCATATGATATGCTTTTAGTCTAACTGCTGCATGCTGTCTTTACGTTTATACTGTAGGTACAGGTGCACAATCATTGGGACCGTACGATTGGATTTTCTGTCCCAATTGGAAATCATTGTGACAGTTTAGGTGTGGAGGCGTTATTAACTCGTTCTTTTACAATCATAGCGAGACACTGAAAGATCAGAGGAGGCAACAGGATGGTAGTAAGGAGACAAAATTATCATTAACTGCAGTCTCATGGGGTCTCAGTGTCTGGCGTATTAAGTCTCTCTGTGATCTGACCTCTCATGGATCTGCTTCTGAAAGCCCCTCACGCCGTATTTATGGAGATTTCTGTGGGCTGTTGATTGATTATATTAAGTGATGCAATGCACTTTTACGGTAGGGCCCCAATAACTCGCACTGGCGTGCCATTCTCCAGAGAGATTTATTCCCTCTTCCGGCACTGCGTGACAGTTTCAGGGAAAGTATCGACTGGCCACGTGTAAGCGCTTTCACTCAAAGCGTCTCAAATTGTTCTTTACCTGAATCTCACTGTAGACAAGTTATGTTTTGTATAATGTTTGGAGAACTTTTTTGGAGGTTTTGCTTTACACAATTGCACTTTACTTGACAAATCAATGCAGTTGAAATGAAACGAATCACTTCATATTTAAAAAGATGTGAACATTTTGTATATGTTGTTGTAGATGATTCTGAAACGGGAGCAAAACGTCCGCGGACCACCATCACAGCCAAACAGTTGGAGACACTCAAAAGCGCCTATAAGAACTCGCCGAAGCCAGCGCGACATGTGCGCGAGCAGCTCTCCTCAGAAACAGGTCTAGACATGAGAGTTGTGCAGGTGAGTCTATATGAGCAGTCAGAAAAAATCATTAATGAGTTCTCTTCAGTATCACAATTCGCTGCTGTCCTTCTGATACCTTGTGTCTCCATATTTGGTGCTTTTTATTTTTTGCCATAAATCATTATTATTAAAATAACTTTTTATGCTTGTCATTGGGATTTTGCAAAATTATGACCATTAAAAGTATGACAACACAGTATTTAATCATTTAAAGAGTAGTGTTTTTTTCCAATTCCTAAAAAACTGAATTCAGATATCTGAGGTTTCAGAAGGACAGCGACGAAGTGTTTCTCTTATATAGAAATGTAAAAAAAAGAAATAATAGATTTGATTGTTTTCTGCTTCTCAGATTTTTTTCTCACATTCTAAAAATCTGACGAGTGTCTCCTCTAAAGTTTCAGAAGAAATATCACAATTATAATGCATAATACCCTTTAATAACCCTTTATAATGCATTAGACATAAAGGCTTTAAGTAAAGTTTTAACCGAAATCTCAACAATGTCACAAGCTGATTTTACACATTTTTTATTTTCCCTAATAAACTTGAAGAAAAACATGAGAAAAAGTTTCACAAATTTTAATGAAACATTACTGAGAATGACATTAACTATGCAATATTATATTATGAGAAGAACTTTCCTTTGAGTCTGAGACTGAGGGTTTTTTTGTCCACATGGAAGGTATGGTTTCAAAACAGACGAGCAAAAGAGAAGCGTCTAAAAAAGGATGCCGGTCGCCATCGCTGGGGTCAGTTCTACAAAAGTGTCAAACGCAATCGAGGGTCCAGTAAAACAGAGAAGGAAAGCTCAGCGGACGACGCAGGACTCAGCGACAGCGAGCTTAGTTTCAGAGGTGAGTCTCTTTACAAGCCTACAAATCTCCCATCGTCCTTCTGCCTCTCACTCTCTTTACTTATATTTTTGTCTCAAAGTTTTATTTTCTCTCTCTCTCTTTGAACACTTTTCATTTCCCTCCCTGCATTCATTTCCTTTTTTATTTTACAAATATGCCACTTGGTGGAAAGGATGGTGTGGAATATTCAAATGAGGTTTTTAATTCAAGCTATGTTTTTTATGATTATTTCATTTTTGCGAGCCTGTTTTGAGAACTCATAAAGCCTAGAGCCGCTTTCAAAGGGAGGCGGCGTTTACAAGATATGAAAGCAGCGATGCACAAACTCTATAAAATTGGTGAAGCTTTTAGTCAATTAGGGAGGAAGTGAACGGGGCCTTTGTTGTTTTCGAAAAGAACACAGGAAAGTCTAGAGAGAGCACAGAGTGGTTCTGCATTGTGAGTCCATGTACATTCAGGGAAATGCTGTGACTGAGGAACTCAACCTTTCACATTTCCAGAAGTTTAGAATCCCTTCAGACCAGTGCTGGCCTATACACTTTTGCAAATGGAATCTTTATGAGGTTGTTGTCATAACTGCAATTCTCAAATGTTTTACTGTGTTTATTGGTACGAGCCACCTGGCATCGAAGAGTATATTGTGCATCAGGTCGTATAAAGGAAGCCTCAGGACTGATGCAAAACTAATATAACTGCCAATATAACATCTCTGCTTATAGATTTTTTTCTTAGCACCCTAGCCAAACAAAACTAAACTAAGCTTGAAACTGATGTTGTCTTTCTATTCTCCAACAGAAGACCAAATCCTGTCAGACCTGGGTCATAATAACAGCTTGTATGGAAGCGTAGGGGACGTCACCAATGGCAACATGCTGAATGGGAGCTTTTCACTGGAGGGGGGCGGGCAACCCTACCATGACCTGCGGGCAGGAAGTCCCTATGGCCTGCCACAGTCTCCCTCATCCATCACCTCTCTACCGGGCCACACCCCGCTGCTCAACAACTTAGGCTTCAACATAGAGGGCATCATGGGTCCAGGCGGTCAGGCCAATGTAAGTCAAGCACTGAGAGCCATGGCCGGGGGACCCACCTCTGACCTGTCAACAGGAAGCAGCACGGGCTACCCAGACTTCCCCACCAGCCCTGCCTCCTGGCTCGATGAAATGGACCACTCTCAGTTTTGAGGTCGGAGGTTAAGCTTGAAGGTCATGTGACTTGCTTTCAAGGACACAGTGGAAACGTGAAGATTTTATGGACATCTGAACGGGCAGTGTTTGTGTGGCAAGGGTATTCAGTATGCCTCAATATTCAACCAGCTGTCGCCCACCTGAACACGGGCGGCTTGATGACACTGGTCTGAGCAACCCGTCGTGGAAAGTTCGCACTGTATCATCATTTTTTATTTATATTTTTTCATTGTTCTCGAAACTGGATTGGACGATTTCCAGCATGAAATGGCGTGCAGATGAGAAAGGCACCGAACTTGCCATCGAAACCCCTAAACCTCTCCATCATTAAGAGCGCCACGCTGACCGCTCACCTTTCCAGCAGCTTTGACTCTAGACGTATTTTTCCCATATATTTTCTTCATAAGCATTTTACAAAAATTCCCGTTTCAAGTAGAACATTACAAACTTGAATTTAAAATGAGAAAAAAAATTTGATTCTCTTTGAAGAAAATAAATGGGATAAACCCGACTGCTGTGCTGTACACGAAAAACACAATCAAGATCAGCCACGTTTTTTTTGAGAACAGGGGGTCTGTGCATGTTTCGGACTGAGGATGAAACCAGTTCACATTAGGAGCCTTCGAAATGATAACGCACTTTATGTTCATCCTCGACTGCACACGGCAGACTGAATACAAGAGAAGAGAGGAGTGCACCAAGCAAGGAGAGATATTTAAACAAGAGGCACAAGTGTATCTTTCCTACTTACAAGGGGTTGGGATTTTAATGGTTTTGACTGACTCAGTTTCTAAACAGCTCTAATGTAGATGATGCTTCACATTAGCAACATCAAAGGTCTGAAGATAAAGATTATTTTTAATAAGGACGAATCCGCATGCACTGCTCAAAATTTTCATATTGATCTCTGTTTGTTCCCAATGTCACTAGTCGTTGCTCCGTGAGAAAAGACTGATGTGTTAGAATGTCATTTATTTCAGAGCAGTGGATTTCTGACACAAAATATGCGTGTCTTCATTTTTAAAAGTGGACCGAGCCAGAACAGACAGAAGTACATTTCAGGTCCGACCACAAGATTATTAACAAACAAACCTGTGAAAGGGAACATTTACAATGTTATTTATTTATTTTTTTACAGCCATGGTTAAGTGTTATTTATTCTTGTCATGTCAATGTCAATATTATTATTAAGAGTTGATTCATGGGGAAAAGGATGGTAAATTATCAAATATAAAACTGGTGAAGGTTTCGTTTTTGATTTATCATTGTTTATGCAAAATTTGTACCGGTATAGTGGTACACAGGAGAAAGATGACCGATGCTGACATGTTAACATAAGCTAAAAAGAAAAATAACCATCCAGATTTTTTTTTCTTTGTTGTTGAATCTAAGTTGCCTCTGAACTACTGAGTCTTAATGGCTGTAAATTTTGTAAAGTCTCAAAGTGTGGACAGTCTTGTTTCATGAGCACTATTTATTGCTATGGGTCTTTGAAAAAAGAGCACTGAATTTAGTCCTATATGCCTTCTGTCTAATGGTATGAATTGTGTACAGTCAAATCTATATGGAGAAATAAAACCGAATTGTCTTTGGGTTACTGAATTGTCTCTTTCGTCCTTGACACGATATAGGCAAAAAGCGTGATGCATGCAATATCTATGGTTTTGTGTTGAACAACAGTTGCATGGTTTGCAATCATTTAATTTGCATTTCCACATTTTACAAGCTCTTACTGATGTCACCATGTTCAATGATGTCATCTGAATTACATCAGTCATTTGCATGCATCAAACCTAAAAGAATTAAATGACTGGGTTTTTATGTGGCTTTATGTGGCTTAGGGGTTAAAACGGAATTGCTTCATTTGAATCATTCTAACCTAAATGACGCAGGAATATTTGTATTATTTACCCTGCTCATGACGTCACAAGCATCATCCACATTATTGATGCCTTTGAAAATAGTACTTTATTGCAACTGCAATGTGTCCTAGTAACCAAACACGAAAGGTTTTCATTTCATTTCAGGGACAGCGTTTATGCAAATCCAACCCAAACACACAAATATGCCAAACTTTCAACAGCGGCACAGCTGTTCACTAGCTCCTTCTGCTCTCATAGACTTTAGCAGATTGCTGTTATGCACTGTTATTACATCATTGCAAACTGTACGGCACATGTGAAACGAGGACAAAGAGTTGCCTGCCGTTCTTCACGAGACCCAAGTACAATGACTAGAAATCAAACTATCTAAACCAATAAACTGACAGCAAAATGATTATTGTTCAATTCAGTTTTCATCTTAAAAGACAGAGACATTGATTTTGTGGTATGAAAGCAGAATTTATGGAGCAAACGGGAAACTCTTGTGTCTTACTAGAAAAGCAGACCCCGTTTGCAGAAAAACACGGCAGAACCGCTCGAGCATTGATTCGGGCTGGCGTGGGCATTAATGTACAGCCTTTAATAGTTCAGTCTTACAAAGATAAACAGCGGCAAAGACAGTTGAGATAATTTACAAGCCACTTACAGCACCAGAATACATATAAATCTGAGCAAATTCCTGCACTGTTGCTTTTGCAAAGATGACAAACACAAGAGCAAATACCATTATCATCGATCTGCGAGCTTTTATTACAAACTTCCTGAAGCCAACGACTCGCTTGCGTCCCGGGTGAGAAGGAATAAATTAACATGCATATAGTTATTCGGTCTAAATTTAATCTGGGACGCATCGAGAGGAGATTTTTCTGTGCAATGTCATCTTGTTTGGCGTTTGAATTCGGGATCCATACAAATAAACAACAGGTCGTTTCGCAAGGACAAAACGTTTGTCGCACATTAGTATTACTATCGAGTTGAAATTGTTCTCATTTGTATTTGTTGTAATAACGAAGGACGTGATTTAAGCTTTTGATTGATTGGAACTCATGTTTACTGTTGTATAGCACAATATTTCAACTACTAGAGGATATTTCTTAGATATATTACAGGGATATATTTCAGTATTTTTGCTGGCTTGCAAATTCTAAGCAGGTCTGCACTTGGAAGTAAAACGGTGCATTAAGGACAGCCCAGTACGTGCCATTCCTTGTAGTTGGAAACATGAGCAAATAGCTGGAGAGCGAGAGCGAGAGAGCGAGAGAGAGAGAGTAACAATGAGACAACAGACAAGAGGTGAAAGAGACAGATAGTGAAAGAGAAAAAGAGAGAGAGAGTGAGTGAGAGTAACACACCACGGCCATCTGGCACTAATGGTGTTAGGGAAGCATCCAGAGAAGCGACTTGTAAAAATGCATAAACGTTAAGTAAAGAAAGCCGAGCAATATGGGACATGATTTTAGAGGAGTCCGTGTCGGAAGTGAAGAGCTCAGGGGAAAATTGAGGCACATAATGGAAAGGTAATGGGCTTAGTGTCAGTGTCGTGGAGGACGCCGTCAGCGCTGACCCTCCCCCAGTTCCAGTGGATTTATGGAAATTACCGAAATAAGGGACAAACAGCACACCAATAGCATAATTCCTGCCTGTGTGTGAAATATCTACAGAGACAGGCAGAGGTTAAAGGCACGGAGATCTGCTCTGTTGAAGGGGTGAGGCTCGAAAGGCCCGAAAGATTGCTACAGTATTCCTTCAGCTGGACATGTTAGTCAAATGTTTGGTGTTTATTTCAATTTGTTCCTATTTCAATGTAAGCATCATGTAAACGCCATATTCCAAGTGCTTTATTTGTGAATTAGATTCAATTGTCAAGTTTGATGTCTAATCAGCTCAAAAAGATTGAAAAATGAGAAATTTGTTAAAAACGAGTAACAAAGAGGAGCCATTTTAAGATTCCATTTCTTTAATTGTAATAGCAATAACACATTCATTGGAATGTACCATTCTGGGATGAGCGAGGACAGGTTTTTTCAACTTAACATTATGAATGTACAATATCTGTGGTCCACATCCAAATGGAGAATCATAGCAATAGCTCTAGACTGTGTGCGGATAGCTAGTGTTGGTTTGACGGTACACATGTACCATCTGGATGAGGAGCTCAGTTTGTATGAGAGTAACTGGATGGGGTTTGATTGTGGGGGACTGAGCGAGCGAGATTTAGCCTTTAGGAGCCGTGTACTGACGGAGAAGAGAAGAGATGGCGCTGCACTCTGTCACCTCCTCTGGAAGAGAGCCTTCTAGATCTTTAATGGATGGGTCAGCTCCGGCTTTCAGGAGTAACTCGACGATTTCTGCAAACTCGCAAGCGGAGGCTTTAGAGGGAGACAGAAAGATATTATTAGTATACAGAAAGTTATTACTGGGGCTGTATAGTGTACTTGTACACAATCCACGCAGATATATATACCGTGGTGTGAAACAGTAAAGCTTAAGTTAAAGGGATAGTTCACCCAAAAATTATTTTATCATTCACTCAACATCATGTCATTTCAAACCTGTATGACTTTCTTTTTTCTGCAGAACACAAAAGAAGATATTTTGAAGAACGCTGGTAACCAAACAACATTGGCGCCCGTTGACTTCCAGACATTTCTCGAAAGATCTTCTTTTGTGCTCCACAGTCATACAAGATTTTAACACCATAAAGGTGAATAAATGACAACAGAATTTTTATTTTTGGGTGAACTATCCCTTTAAAGATTTCAACTCCTCGCAACCTTCGGCCTGTAGTTTAAATGAAATTCGCATGCACTGTTGTATTTTTCACGGAACATTCAGCCATTATGTGACTCCCCATGACACCTAGTTGCCTGTTTCTTTTTTACCCTACACTTAAAGTAATTGTTGGAGTACGTATGAAGAGCGAATCTGCAGTCTGAGCGATGCAGCGTTGCACCTGCAACATGTTTGCATTTGTGCCCCATTGGCAGTTTGCGGGCCATTAGGAGGAAGCGGGGCCGGGAGGGGCGGGGCTTCAGTAACCCTGTTAGTGTTGCCGGCCAGGCTGATGCAGGGACGTTCCTCTGAGCTGAGTGCTTTTTCACGTCGTGTCAACTACTGCCTCCTTTAAAAAGGAGGGAAAAAGGCTCATCCGATTTCTAGTCTTAAGTGGGCGGCTGATCTCAGCAGAAGCGACATGAGTGTATGCAACCCAAGATCCCTAAGCAACAAAAATGAGGAAAAAAAGAGAGGGAAAGAATGACAAGAACTTAATTTCTTGTGATGCTTGTCTTTGCATCTTGTCGTACAGAGGTGTTAGATTTTACTTTCAATTTTTTTGTAAATTTGTAGTTGTAAGGGAGTCATGCTTTTTACTAAACATAGTGAGCTGCCTTTAAATAGGAAGCCAAAAATATAACATTCTGTCTTTTTTCTCTAGTCCATTTTTTGTTACTGTATTTTCTTTTCGGCACGTGGCGGGTCCTTGGGCCGTAAAGCCCCTAGAGTCTCTGGGGAGCCATAGAGAGGAAGAACAATTTACAGCGTGCAGTAAACCCCTCTATTAATCATGTGTCAGCTGTATGGACCTGCACAGGGAGAGGTGGAAATGAATTTTCATTCTCTGCTATTCATCTACCGAGTTCATCGCTTATGTTTATTAGTCATTTTTTATACTCCATCCCCATCATCTTTTTGCCACCCCCAAAGGGTACTTGTGTTTTGGTGGCCATGCTGCCAGCCAGATGGTAAACATACACACACAAAGCGAGGGCCACCCATGTGTAGGGTCACATGACAGAGTAACATTGTTGATTTCCTCAGGGACGACCGGTGATTACAGGTCCTATTTACCACACGCAACATTACACATATCCACACAAACACATGTGAGGTGGACAAATGCACGAGCGTTTGTGCACATGTACGTACATTTCTCTTGTAATAAGACATAAAAATGAAGAGGCGTGACAGAGAGAAGATGAAACAATACACATTATTGTTGGACTTGTTATCTATTAAACATCTAATAATGTACAGCCGCAGAAAAAATTAAGAGACCATTACACATTTTTATTTAATCAGCATGGTGTATTATGGCCATTCTAGTCCAGCGTCTGTCGACTTTCAACTAAATCAAACAGCATCCAACAGCAACGTGAAAGACTGACAGCATGACAAGACATAAAAATTATGATAAAATCGAGGTTATCACAAAAAAACCTTTTTCTTTATATTATTTTCAAATATTACTGTTATTGCTTAAAAGTGAATATGAACTTGTTTTCTTTGCAGTATTTGAGGTCTGAAAAAATACAGAGCATCTTTGCTGTTATTTTGACCTGTTTCTCCAGTATTCGTGCAAATAAATGCAAATACAAACAATATTTTTATTTGAAATTTGGGAGAAATATTGTTAGTTCACAGAATTAAACAAAAATGATCGTTTTGCCCAAACACATACCTATAAATAGGAAATTCAGGAAAAAATGTATGTTAATGATTACGAGAGAGTTTAAAGAACAAAGATAGGATAGACGTGTAGTAATGTACTGTTCCTACCATAGTGTAGTGCAGTCTGCCCTTCGTCATCCTGTAAAAGATAAATGGAGACATTCTGAGTAACAAATTCATAAAAATAAAAAAAGACCAAGAAATAAAACATTAAAGATTTGGTACGGTCACACATTTCCTAAAGTCTCAAACAGAGAACAGACATTTTTTGAATTCGTACAATGTGAATCATACAAATAAAAAATAATAAAACAATACAAATATTTAGAAAAAAGCAAACATCAAAACACTTCTAAACACAATCGAGAAGGACATACGAATACAACGTCCGCAAATTACTAAAGCATAAAATAGTTACATAAGATTTTGTTGCAATCCTCAAAATTTCTCTATCCATTACACCAAACCAACCATAAAACAAACAAGTGTGTTCAAGTATAACCCCTGCTTGTTACAGCCATACAATCACCTTTCTAACCCAAAAAAACAACAGGTGATTTCAGCTTTAAGGGGATTTGGAGGACAGATTAAATATTGATTTCCCGCCAGACAAACAATCAGATCCTTTAACCTCCAAAACAGACTTTTGAACAAGTAACCAGGATCAGAAGACCAAGAAGTGTTCGCTAGGGTGGAACTATACAGCGGTTTAATACAAGCTAAGAAGTGTTTGACCTGCGTGCTCAACAAGGTTATAAGGCCATCGTGCTATGTGTGCTGTAGGTCTGGGATGAGCTATTCATTGCGTCCTATAGGGACCATGTCTGATGCATTAGCCACGGGGGCCGGGAGCATCACCCAACAATAGATGCTTGTACAAAAGGGCAATCTGCCTGCGGTGCCGGTAACAAATCGCAACACAGTTTGTGTGTATGTGTGTAGTTGAGGTGTGATCCAGAGAAAGCTTTATTTAGGACAAGGATTTAATATCCTGTGCGCGTGTGGATATAAATCCAGAGGAATGCTATAGTCTGTGTGAATGTGAGGGGTCAGGATGGTTCTGCGGACGGCAAGTGGCGTCAAGGTAAATTATATTTTAATTGCCACTTTACTGTGGCTTTTCACCCTAATAATGATGACAAACGGCATTATTGTTTTTTGGCTTGGTGGTCGGTGGAGATAACCAGAAGATTATGTGAAGTTTTACCCATATTGTACAATGGGGGTTTTATGACACACCATCATCATTTGCATTTACCCTAAACACGCGAAGTGCAAAATACCTGTCCAGGTGAAACAGCTATAAATAACATCATTTTTGAGAATTCCTGCATATTAAAATGCATTGTTCCCTAGAATCATGAATTTCTGTGACAGTGTAGTAACCATATGGCCTCTTGCTTATATGATAGTTCACACAAAAATGAAAATTCTGTCATCATTTACTCACCCTCTTGTCATTTCAAACGTGTATGAATTTTTTTTCTTCCACAGAACACAAAAGAAGATATCTTGAAGAATGTTGATAACCGAACAGCGCCGGCACCCATTCACTTCTATTGTATGGACACAAAACCAATGCAAGTGAATGGGTGCCAGTTAACAACATTCTTCTAAATATCTTCTTTTGTGTTCAGCTGAAGAAAGAAAGTCAGGTTTGAAATGACATGAGGGTGAGAAAATGATCACAGAATTTAACTTTAACCTCATCTCTACTGTAAGCGATGCTACCACTTTTAGTTCAATAGTCTCTTAATTTTAAAAAATCTTCTTTTACACCAGAGCGATGTTTCATCGGGTCCTGTACTGCTACAGATGGTATTGTTACAAAACAAATATCCTCGCACCAGAGCCAGGGCTCTCAAACCATCCTGGAGTCAGATGCTATTGTTCACCGAGAGGCGAGAGCGTGGGTCCAGGGGCTCTCTGATTGGATTAGCCAGTTAAAATCCCACTAGACGAATGGAATACTGATGCAGTCTCTCTGCTCTCCCTTAATGATACAGTTACCTCTACCACAACATGATAAAGGCCAGGTTACTCAGATCATAATGTACCACATTGGGTTTAGTACATTATTTATCACTGAACATGACTTGTGATGCAAAATGATTATATATACAGTACAAGACAACTCAAATTCACTAGTTGCTCATTCGAAAAGTTTCTTGCATCTTTCCTGCAGCATCTATGGTATTTTGAAGGAAAGTGTAGATGCCACCGCACGCTTTTGTAGGGGAATCATTGCTATTCCATCCTATAGGAAATATATGGCTTAATACTAAACAGCAATCCAATAATAGGAGTATTTATTGTTATGACTCACATAAAACAAAATAAAAAAATGCATTTCAGCGAGCTTCTCTCACTCTCTCTCTCTCAATGGAATAATAGAGTGGCAGATGTTTATGAGAATGCTCGACACAGGGGATGGGGATGCACATAAATACATACAGCCGTAATTAAAGAGTGAGGGCTTTACTAAACATAATCTCCTTTCACTAATCTTGTGCGCCAGCGACATCTACACTAGCCATATACTCTGGATCACAGCTCGTGAATGCTCGAGACTGTTCAGGGATACTGTAGACATACTGTAGATAAAGTCATTTACTACCATTCAAAGGTTTGGACACACCTACTCATTCTTTACTGTTTTCAACATTTTACAGAAAGTCAAAATCATGCAAAAATACAAATGATGTATAATAATTAAAAATATAAAAAAGGTGTGTTTTGGGATGCTTTTTAAACAATATTGAAGAAATGCATGCTGGGTACTTATGGTTATCTACTGTATGACTGTCTGCTTTTCCTTCACTATCCGGTCCAGCCGATCCATTAAAAAGTCCAAAGTTTTGACTGATATATATACTAAAGATAGCTTTTTAGCTTACCATGGATGTAAAATTAGTCATTTGGATGGGGATATCTGACTTAAATAAAAGGACATATATCATAATCAAACTGAGCATTTAGCATCCAAACATGACAGCTCTGTGTGTGATTGTGTTTTCATGTATGTATGTATGTGAGTGGGTGCTTATATGTTTGTGTGTGTGTGTGTGTGTGTGTGTGAGGGGGTCACAGACTAATGTTTCTTGTGCGGTCTGGTAGAATCAGGGATAAATTGGATTGTCCTCCACTTGGTTTTGAAGGGAGAAGTGGAAAGGCAGGTAAGAAGCCAGCACTGCACTTTTTCCCAACCGTGCATTCATTCCATCCTAATCAGGAATTACAGAGAGGGAAAGACCAGCAGGATTCAGCTGCAAACATCTCAATATATCTGGAACATCACAATACATCCAGAAACCAAGCTCACATCTTTCTCTAGAGATTGAAAGACAGAAACCTGGATAAATATTTAACAGACCCTACCATGAAACCTTTCATTTGCATCCACAGTCAAGCTTTCCAACATTTTAACTATAGTACCTTGACAATTTTAAAAGAATAAATAATGTAAAGAGTAGTTAATCCAAAAATTACAACTCTCTTATAATTGAATCACCCTCATGCGATTCCAGATGTATACGACTAGTTGTCATATAAGCAAGAACCAATGGACGTTTCACTGTATTTTAAATGAGTGCTAATCTACATTGGTTTGCATTTTGCTACGTAATACGAAAATATGTTTTTTCACACACGTACACACCTATTTTTTCTTTTCATAATTACATTTCATCACCTTGGAATGATAAAGTTCTATCTGCGTTCTGAGCAGTTCTGAGATTCAAAATGTGAATTCTATTTGACTTTCTGGATAGAACTGTTTTTTCTAAAAATAAGTCCCAAAACGTACACAACATAAAGTAAAAAAGTAAACATCACAAAATGTAAATAAGTCGTCACAGAAAAATAATATGTGAATAACAAAATTTTGACAAAAATGTCATATTGATTCTTATACAGTAATTCCAAGGGCGACGATTTAGCAACCCACCATTTGAATGATATCGATGACAGATGTATATGCTTTTTGAAGATTTAACATACTGAATCTCGTATAAGAAGCTAAAATGACAACATTTTAATATGAAATTATTTGTTTGTGTTTAACCGAGGAAAGAAAGTCAAACATCTGGGATGCCATGAGGGTGAGTAAATCATGAGAGAATTTATATTTTGAGATAAACCGTTCCTTAAAGCTACATTTTTGTTTCACCCCGCACATCAAGTTTCGCTATATTTATTTTGACTAATTTAGTGACTAGTAAAATATTTTACTTCCAACCTTGTTTATATCAAGACCAGCATCAAACTAAATTCCACATTTGTCTAGAGACGCTCTAGTCAACTAAATCCAATACAGATGCAACTTCTCTTTCTTAGCGTTTGTAGGGTATTAACGCCACACAAGGACAAAACAAAAGGGAAAAAATAAAAGAAGAGACGTATTAAAATAAGGACAATGTAGCAGGGTAAAGAGAAATAGTAAAGTAGGGAAAAAGTACAGGACGAGAAAGTGTGAAGATTTAAGAAAAAGTGAGTCTCTCTGAGGTGAACAGACAAAAGTGTGGTTCTGCAGAATTAATGCGAGAGACTGGCTGGATTCACCATCTGTGTACATTGCTGCTGGTTCAATGGGGGCTGGCATATATACGCTGCCCACCGGGTCACTAAAAGCTTTCATGTTTTCATACCAGCACAGCCCGACAGCTCTCTGCGGCATATGGTAGGTGTGCCGAGCGCCAGTGTCACAGCTTTATCCCTTAACGCTGTTTTCTAGTGCGATTAAATCTCGCCCAGGAACACCCTCTCTCTCTCTCTTATACTGTCCCAGACAGAAACATTAAACAACTGAGGGGGAAAAAAATGCACATGCAATTATGATTTATGATCACTGTATGCAGGGGGCAAAGAGTCTTTTAATGACCCTGGCAGTAGACAGGAGTGGAAAAAAGAGAGGGGGGACAGACAGAGGAGTGAATTGATAGAACCAAACGCTATTCATATGCAGATACGCTTATGATGAGCAGGTGCCATTAATCAGAGCAGAGAGAAAATGCAGCACTTCTTGGGCTGGAATGCATGATCACAACACCTAGAAGCAACATTGATCAATATTAGCTTCTTATTTACAATGCAACGCTTTTTAAAAAAGTTTTATACTTTAAAGATATTTTAGTTGCACAGACGAAATACTCACGGATGATAAAAATGTTATGCAGCACCTTATATACTTTTAAATGATGAATAGGCCTATGCTTAAAGGAGTAGTTCACTCCAAAATTAAAATTCTATCATCATCTACCCCCCCCCTCTTGTCATTTCAAACATGTATGGCTTTCTTTCTACTGCAAAATCCAAAATAATATATTTTGAAGAATGTTGGCAACAGAAAAACGTTGGTCCCCACTGACTTGCATTGGTTTTGTGTCCATACGATATAAGTGAATGGGGACCAACGGTTTTTGGCTACCAACATTCTTCAAAATAGCTTCTTTTGTGTTTTGCAGAAGAATGAAAGTCACACAGGTTTAAATTGTCAAGAGGGCGAGTAAATGATGACGCAATGTTCGTTTTGAGGTGAAATACGCCTTTAAGTAAAAGTTATTCTTCACTATCATTCCTTATTAGATTGAAGCAATAATTTGTGACATTATTTTTGTATTTATTTGTTATTATATTAAGCCATATAGAATGAGAATGTGGAAATGCACTGCACTGCAGGACCAACCCGTATGCGTGTGCACACAAGGGTACTCTCGTGTTGGGAGAGCCGTGTTAAAAGGATCAGAAGGGTGAGCCGCTCCTAATTGAATCTGTTTCACCTCTGTGTGAAGTGTGTTAACCTCGCCAGACATTCTGTGTGTGTGAAGGTGTGCGAGGCCTGACTGTGCGTATCACTCAATCCCAAAATGCCCTTGAGAAACTCAAAACCCTCACTTAAGCTCGGGTCAAACTGTATCCTTCACTTTTTTATCCGGACATCTCTAAACACGAGATTTGGTAATTTGGTATGAATACATATGAATCCTTCAAAAGCGTACAGTATGCTCACTAGAATAAAACAAAAATGAAGTCCCACCCCTAAACCTAATAAGTACTTGGGCGAAAGCAAATTGTGCTACAAATGAGATTGCATAGTTAGCAACCTTGTAATAGTCACAAATTATAAAAAATTGTCATGAAATTGTGTTGGATAAATACACAAGTATACACAATATTAGTAATAACTTACAGTTAAGATTGGGTGCCTCTATTGACGTTTTATATGACGGCTTTCCTAAACTTCTGAGTTTGTAAACTACTTTACAAAGCCAACTTGTTGCAAACAGATGTCTAATCACACAAACCTACATTTGTGTTTCTAAAAACAGAAACGAAGTGAGATATAGCTACAGGAAGAGATATAGACATTGTTTCCAAGGAAACACTTACAGGGGGACGGGCTGTTTAAGTTGGCCGTAATATTCAGAGAGAGATTGATTAGTTCCAGCACGACGGATTGATTTTTTTTTCTTTTACAGTCAATCCTTGAAGCCGAGCGGCATTCTAATGCACAACAGCACATATATGTTAAACAGACGCATAACCAGCACTTACACCTCCGACAAGCATATTAAAGCTTTGTTCCGATTTGGTTTTTGTTCTTGCTGAATTAGTCACTCTCTTGTCCCATTGACAGTGAACTCAGCATTTAAGAAGAGCAAATGAAAACAAAAACACGTTCGTGGAATTCACCCCCCACTCCCATCCTTCTGTGTCCCAGTGTCCGTCCCAAGGGACGTCTTAGGATCCATTAAGCAATTTCGCATGGGCCGCGAGTGGCAGAGAATTACCACGGGCAAGTCCAGGAGCATCAGAGGAGTTCAAAAAGAAATACATAAAATAAATAAATGCATAAACCGCTCTAATATGAAAATCAATGTTGCAGGCACAGCTAAATCGCCGTGGGGGGAAAACTAATAAACCACAGGGTAAGTTCTGCCCCTGCTGGGAAATACGTTCAATCTCTCTCTCTCTTTCTCGGCACACAGCTGTGGACAGCTTTAATGTCCCTCACAATTTATGTGGATGGTTTGAAAACAGGAAGAAAACTGTTGAGTGTACGTATTGTGGCGAGGCGAGAGGAAGAGGTAGAAACAGATGGTTCTGGAGAGGCTTTTCATCAGAGGAGTCTTGCTGCCTGCGACCGGAATAAGATGCTATTGGGGGAATTCGTCAAGAATGAATTGTGTGTTGTGGGCTTACACGTGCGTACTGCGTGTTTTATCAATTAGCATTAAAGGAAGTACATGAATCAGGTAATGGGGCGAACAGAACTGCCTACACAATTTACTGTGATTTGGCATACAGCGAGTTTGATTTTAGTTTAGCTTTTTTTTTTACACATTCTTGATGACCATCATTCTGTTATTGTTTGATAAATTACTGTTGCTGTCTCCAAGGGGTGCCACGATATACAGGTATTAACAATAACTGTGATATTAAAAACTATGACTATTGATACAGTGTGAATTCTACACATCTCATGATACAGTAAATATTTCAGCACCCGTTTAAAGTTTTGCCTTAAGAGCCACAATGGTTCCAAACTCTCTAATCACTACCCTCAAATTTCAAGTGTGATATGTTGGCCAAAAAAGTAGAAAATAAACAAACAAAAATACATAATAAACTAAATTAAAGAAGAATTTGACTGATAGCATTACATGTTCATTAAAGGGGTCATGTGGCACGAATACGTGTTTTACTGTGTCTGATATAAGTTGCCCATGCATGTATTAAACACCTAAAATTGCAAAAATTAAAGTGTCGGAACAAAAGATGCATTCTATCTAAAAGCGAATGCTCACCCAGACCTGCCTGAAATGCCTCGTGTAACCACACCCCCACAAATCTACATCAGTTCGTGGTATGATTTGACTAGGACCGCCCAAATATAGTATACGCAAGTAAGGTGGGCATACCTGTCAGTACAATTGCTTTGGAACCTGATGTTCCAAATATGGTAAGAGGCGTCACATTTCCGTCACACGCTTGCAGTATTCGACCAATCACTACACACTGTTTAACTGGCCAATCATAGCACACCTCGCTTTTCAGAGCGATGAGCTTTGTTAAAAATCCGCAAGTTTCAGAGAGGCGGGGCAAAGAGGAGATACAAACATGCAAGGTATGTGGAAAATACAGCGCTTTTGAACCTTAAATCGTGTATACACACACTGCATTATATTTAAAACAAACGATAATATTAGTTTTAGCCGTGTCATATGACTCCTTAAAAAAAAACATTTAAATAGATATTGTGATAATATCGCTGCAGTGAATACAATGTAACTGTCATCTAGGGTTGGGCCGATAGACGATGACATCGTCCATCGCCGATGGCTGACAGCCATCACGATGTTGGGCCGGCATCGTGATTCCCCTGCATGATGCAATTTTCATCATCAGGTCCGCGGTCGTCCGCACATCCCGTCCGCGTATGCGTACAGCACATCCCTAAGACAACTGTTGAGAGCCAAGTCCACAGTATGACATTCTGCGCATGTGTCGAGCTCGTCCATTCATGCTTATCCGCAGTCGAGTATGATTTGAAAGCTGCGCGACGCGTGTGTGCGTGAGACGGACGTAGAAAGTGAACGCAAACAGTGAATCGTATTAATGCGCTCACGTTGTGTGTGTGTAAACTTGTCAATGACGACCTGAACTGTGCGCGTCTGCAATGGCAGAGGGAAACATCAGTGCCGCGTGACCTGCGCAGTTGACTAATAACACACACACAGCACTGGTGGGCTCACGATCTACTCGTCTTTCCGCATGAAATAACAACCGGAAGAAATTCCAAATTTGCAGGTCGTACATGTGCGAGTACTTGTGGAAAAAATCATGCTGTCTTGAAAACTGGTCACAAAATGTGTTTTGGTCGCAGTCTAGAGCACTGATATAATTGTTTTTAATGTTCTGGCAGATGGCCATCTAGCAAACTGATATGCCCCGCCCCCCGATGTCATCGTTTCACTGTAGGCATCGCCCAACCAACTGTCATCACTGAAAACTTTTGTGCTTATTAAAAATTCTTATTGCTTTTGGCTGAAAGTACACGTCATTTTCCCCCCAGAAATGATTATTTCATAACAAATATATAGTGCAGTGGGAGCGCTTTGGCTGATGTCGGACATAGCAAAAAGGGGCGGGCTTTGCGAAGGGTCAATTGGGAAATTTATGCATAAATTTCATGCATAATTGAAATTGATTCAGAAAGTTAAACATTATTCAGTTTTTATTTAAATACTGCAGCTCTCAGTTTACTTATATGTGTTTATAGATCAGACTTGCCCTCCCCAATATGGTGTCGTCGTTGCTACATTGTAGTAGTAGGCCAAAGCGCTAATCTATGTACATCAAAGGGTTAAACTGTAACGGTGGGTAACCTGTTGGAACCATAAAAAACCTTTGATGCAATTGATTAAACGCTATTAAAGCGCACACAGCAGAATGAAACTAAAAATGAGTTTTCTTCAGTGAAACCTACAAAAGCCAAACAGGGTTGGCACTCCTGAGCAATGTCTCGAAACTGGCTCAATGAAATTGGTTCACAAATTACTACCCACAAAAATGAATGAGAATTCTCAATGTGATGTGTTCCTTCATCAAGCATGATCTACCAAGCAGATATCTGAAATATCTTTCCCAGATATGATCTTTACTTCAACTTTAGGAGTTGATTTAGATGTTATACCTGCAATTATTGCGTTTAGAGTTTGAATCAGCAAAACTCAAATCAAAATCCAAACTCTTGTAAATGAGCTGTAACCGCGTGACCCTCAGGTGCGTCACCTCGCCCGGCCTCGAACACTCCCATCGCAGGTTAACACCATTCTCATGCAGCCTGCGATTGGACGCCTCTCCTCGCCAATCTTATGACAGATTGCCTCTGGTATTTGTTATGACGTGGCGGATGGAGCCATTTGTTATAGTGGCCTGTGGCAGAAACCGAAGGCCCCGGGATGTGTAAGAATGCTCTCAACGAGGAATTTTAAACAGCTGCTGGGATTAAGAGCATATAGCAGTATTTTGCATTCTCTGCAGGTGCTATAAGTCTCAGTTTATTATATTTTCAAACAGACCAAGTTCTACAACTACATAATAGGTAAGACATTTTAGACAATGAGAATATTGTGGCATCACTAGGAAAAATTACATGGTTTTCAAGTCAACTACAGATGTAGACTATGTGACTAAAAGTGTGGACTCCCATTCTGACACAAGAGCATCAGTGAGGTCAGGCACTGATGTTGGGTGTTGGGAACAATCTGCGTTGCAATCCATCCCAAAGATCAGGGGGTTCAGGTTTGGGCTTTGCGCGAACCAGTACATCTCCTGCTTTGCGCACAGGAGTATTGTCATGCTGGACCAGTAAAGATACCCTTTAGTTGTTGCAAAAAATGTCGAAAGCATTAAAGTTAAAAGCAATTGTCTGTCCTGCTATTGTGTTAAGAAGCTTTTTTGGACCATTTAATATAAATTAGGTATTCCACGTTGCAATTAATCCATTATTTCAGTCTTGAACTTTCCAATTAAAAACATTAGTACACATGGACAGTACACAAAAATGTAATTTACTTAATCAATGTGGCTTTTTTTCTATAATATATTTAAAAAAATGTTGATACAGTGAAGCGCACTGAAACTTTTACTTTTGTTTTCCCCAAAAAGTCACATTAAAAAGCTTGTGAATGTGTTCACCAAAATCCTTACAATTAACCTACAGTGCAAAAACACAAATGCAAAAAAGTCTCTCTCCCTTTTCACAACACCCCTAAATAACATGTAACCAAACAGCCTTCTTCTTGTGTCCCACACCATGAACTACTAGTAGCCCGAGCAGATATTTATCACTATTGATCTACCTGGTCCTCGCCAGGCCCTTTTGTTCTCTCGGCTCCAGGCTCTGACCTCAATTAAGTTATGAATTTCAATCTGATGGACTGAGAGCGTGTGGCCAGTGCAGCCGTGCAGGAAGGGAGTGGATTAATTAAAGACGGCGGCTCGGAGATTCACCCTCTACACTGCTGCTGCCTCATGTTGTTTTCATAAGAAACGCAGAGAGAGAGAGAGAGAATACAGAGAAAAAGTCCTAAACTTAATAGAGCTACAGTATATGCTACAAGGCACCACTTAAAAAATGTACCATGGTTTAACCACAGTAACCACAAATTAACCATGGTTTTGCTACAACCATGGTAAATGTGGTTATAAAAATGTAAATAAATCCACCAAAAAACACAGTTTAACATACACACTATAACAGGTACAGACACACACACACACACACACACACACACGCACACACACGCACACACACAAAGTGAGTTTTATAGTTGATTGTGTTGTTCTCGCTAAAATGTACAAGAGATTTGAAGTCATGGACAGACAGACCGTAACATTTTCATTGCTTTTACTGTAATTGTCTGAGTATTAAACAGACTTCATCAGCACGTGTGTTACTGTATCACCACACATGAATTACTTTGTATATTGTAGTTCTGTGTGGTGAGCTTGAAAGACAAACCCCCCCAAAACTGTCCCAGTTCCTTTCTATTATGCAGAACGAATGTATACGTTGTCACTGCGATGTCGTCCAGGTGGCATATGAGCTAATCGGAGAGAACAAGAGGGGCTTTTTGTCTCCCATTGTGGTTCTCCTTGATCCAGGATTACACTGGAACGCCACAAAATTCAGACCGCCATATTTCACCACCATCAGCTGATTAATTTCGATACAATTTTCATTGAAAACATAATAGCGCTTGTTCTTCCTCCCCCCTTTTAATCAACAAATTAAAAATATAATGCACTTTTATCTTTTTTATTAAACTAAGCTAACGTCAGCTCTCAGGGTACATGGAGAAACACTGTACTCACTGTTACACCCAGGACATTGTGATACTTTTATTTAATCATTTTATCACGACCCTTTTAAATTCATGTTAACAAAGAATTATTTGAGTTTTCGATGTCCAACCACGTACTTTCAAACGCAGGCTCTTGGACCTACAGTAATGAGTGGCTACTAAGTTTTATATTGCTATCAAATCACACTTCCTGGAAGTATTAACATAGGATAATAATTTTGGCAGGAGCTGTAGCATGATTTAACACAGCCATATTTTCTCCAATGCCACCTGAACGTTACTTAATAAATCTGTCCTCGATAATTCTACTCGTGTAGTCCAACTGGCTTAATATTCACCTTCTGCTGGTCAGTACTGTAACACAACATAGGCAACACTGAAGGACATCTGTAGATCATGTGTGGCTGTAGCGTTGTTAAAATCCCAAATGCTTTTCTTATCTGTAGTGAGTTTTAGACTTGTTTTAAATTAATACATGATTATTATTTAGTCAACATTTATCTTACTTTGTCAAAATGTTTACCTGAGCTCACTGCAAGGCACTCTAGGATTGCCTCCTCAGTGAAGAATACATGCATGGTATTATTTATGTATTTCTTTTGGATTTTAGGAATGAGAATGCAAATGTTTAGACAATCCTTTTCCTGTCATTTATGGACACCCAATGCTTGGCCCTTATGAAAATCCACAGTTAATCTGTGGCTACCATGGTTTAACTATAGTAACCCCAAAAATGAAAATTGTGTCATCATTTACTCATCCTCTTGTCAATTCAAACCTGTATGTCTATATAAACTTTCTATCTCCTGCAGAACACAAAAGAAGATATTTTGAAGAATGTTGGTAACCGAAAACCATTGGTCCCCATTCACTTCTATTGTATGGACACAAAACCAATGCAAGTCAATGGGGACTGACTGTTTTCTGATAGCAATATTCTTCAAAATATCTTTTGTTGTTTTCTGCAAAAGAATGAAACTCATACAGGTTTGAAATGTCATGATGGTGAGCAAATTAATTTGTTTAAAAAAAATTGTTTAGCGTGTTGACAAAATGTTTATATGCTCTCCTACTTGTAAGTCTCTTTGGATAAAAGAATTGACAATTTTGGGTGAACTTTCCCTTTAAGTTTCATATTTAGTAAAACCATGATTCTTTTTTATAAGTGGGTTTTAATTTATGGTCACAATATATAAGGGCAATATTTATATATATGATATATTTATCAAATATAAATTGGTAAAATGGTTATCGGCAATTAATCTAACAATTTAATTAATCGAAATACTTTTACAGTACCGTTCAACAGATTAATGCCTGACCTTTGCTCTATTATTATGCGCACATTAACATATGTGATTGTTCATGCCATACATACCCGGTGACAAAATGTCTATTTCTTATAACATAACTCCACGTTCTCTATTAAAGCTCATCTGGGGATTTCACATTAGTGTAACTGTTAAAACAGAACAATAGTACAACATCGATTGTTGTCTAGGCAGAGCTTTTCCTCTACGCCCACACAATAAAGGTCCACAGCCACAAAAATGAATGTCATTTGCAAATGTTCCAATTATATGGGTTGTATAATGCAAACAATTTGGCTGATTACTTCCAATTGATTTGTCTTAGCGAGAATCAGATCAGGCCAGTGACCGCATAACTGTACCCTACCGTATTAATTTCCCAATGCAGTATTCAGCCAGCTTAAGACAAAGCCAAATCTCCCTTTATGACCTGTAGTGTGTTTTTTTAAATACAGCTACAGTACCTGCTTACAGTCGACCCATTGAGATACGCCGATACAATATCTCTAAATGATTAAAGCACAGCATCAGCTAAGCTCAGGGATGGAGGACAGGTCAGTGAGACCTCATAGCGTTTCAGTGTTCTCTGAAGATTCGTGAAGAAAATATTATCAATCTAAAATACTATCATAAAACTATTTGGTTCATAAATTAATCTTAAATATACTGTTTTTTCAGACAAATCTTTTGGTCAACATTTGGTTTTAAATACGTGTTTCAAGTAGATTTCACACAATTCACATTTCTTCGTGTAAGTGGTGTATTTCTATTTGTATGCATGTATTCACAAACTCACCTGACTATTGATATCGGCGTTATTCTGCAGGAGCAGGGACACCAGGTCTTTATGGCCCCGATCACACGCCCAGTGAAGGAGAGCTCGGCCCTTAAACACAGCAATCTATAATTATTATAGAAACTTATTACAATTAGCAAAAGTTAATTATATAACAAGAACAAAAAAAAGACAAATACAAGCAGCGAAAACACCTTTTTGTCAACTTGATTAAAAGAAGAATCGTGATTAATCGATTCCAAAATAAATGTTTGTGTTTATGTAATATAAGTGTGTGTTGCGTGTATATTTAAATGTATAAATAAATACACAAACACACATGTTCATATTTAAGAAAAATTTGTAATATATATATTTATACTTCATGTTAATTATATTTAAATAGAAATGTATACATATTTATGTAAATACTTGTTATATATACATATGTATGTGTGTGTGTATATACATTTATATACTGTATATACAATAATATGCACGCCACACACACATATAATGTAAACATCACGAACATCACGATTAATCGATATCACAGCACTAATAATTCATAATTTAAACAAGCCTAATATTAATGTTTAAAAATAAATAAAATTGAAACAAATACACAACAATGAAAAACAGTAAAATTGTCAAAACTAATACAACCCGTTGCCACACTGTCAGTATTGGCTGCGTTGGACAGCTTCTATGAATTCAAAGACACCAACGTTTTGCTCAAAAAAATGCAAAACATCCCTTACTCCAATTCAAATAAACTCTCCGTCTGCCTTCGATACCGAGAGTCTGAATGAGCAGAAGTCGAGAGGTGTGCAGAATATTTAATAATAGCAGGTATTTGCGAAGGACCTCTGCAGCCGAAAACCATTGAACTGTCCACTCCATTAGATGGATGAATCCCTCTTCACCTCTAACACATTCATTTATTCCCTTTTGTTATGCAGACCTGTATAAAGTTAACTTCACAATAGATTTCTCTCCTCTAGAAAAAATAAATTATGCACAACAATTTATAACTCAGAGCCTTTAGACCCAACTATTAAGCGATGTGCTGACAGGATGAGTTCTTCTCTGGCCGCCGTGCAGGCGAGAGAGTAGGCCATTGTGGGAGGGAAAGGCCATGGGCGCTACAGAAACAAATTGCAGTGGGACGGGAGACTCTTTAGCAGTGATTGATGGGGTCCCAGGGACAAAAAGAGAGTAGACCCTTGATCACCCATGCCGTCCCCCTCTCCGGCTGCCACCCGGGCCTGAAGCCGCTTGTCCCTATCAAGGCTGCAGAGTTCATTTTTCAGTGAAGGCCAATTAGATGAAGCAAACTCCTTAAGTCGTATTCCATGGCCGAAATTATATTGATCTCCACTGCTGCATGTTAAAATTGATATTTATGATGCCTTACACCACAAGGTTTTTTCTTTTTTAGGGGGGGGATGGGGGCGGCTGTTTGTCAAATTTTCATCAAAGACGGAGGCGAACATTTTTCTTTTCTCCTCTCAAGACGCGCAGCATTCTTCACTTCACAGCCCTAAAACTCCAAAATCACCAACAAGACGTTTCCAAGAAATATAACAGAAATAGTTTTTATAATAATAAAAATACTACGGTATTACCATTTGATACTTGCATCATATTGCCATCAAAAAAGCTCAGTGATCATGGCACATTAAAAACTATCAACAGGTTAAAGGGACAGTTCACCCAAAAATAAAAATTCAGTCATCATTTATTTACCTTGATGTCATTCAAAACCTGTATGTGACTATTTCATCTGAGAACACAAAAGAAGATATTCTGAGAAATGTCTGGATTTGTATCCATACAATGGAAGTCAATGGGGCCCGATGTTGTTTGGTTACCAACATTCCTCAAAATATCTTTTAAAATATTAATTATTAGCATTATGAGGACAGCTATTGAAACAAAAAAAAGCCTTTAAAGGGGTCATATGACACGGCTAAAAGAATATTATCGTTTGTTTTAGATGTAATGCAATGTGTAAACACGATTTAAGGTTCAAAAGCGCTGTATTTTCCACATACCGTGCATGTTTGTATCTCCTCTTTGCCCCGCCTCTCTGGAACGCGCAGATTTTTAACAAAGCTCATCGCTCTGAAAAGCGAGGTGTGCTATGATTGGCCAGTTAAACAGTACTTAGTATTTGGTCGAATACTGCAAGTGTGTGACGGAAATGTAACGCCTCTTACCATATGTGGAACATCAGGTTCCAAAGCAATTGTACTGACAGGTACGCCCACCTTACTTGCGTATACATTTGTGCGGTCCTAGTCAAATCATACCACGAACTGACGTAGATTTGTGGGGGTGTGGTTACACGAGGTGTTTCCGGCAGGTCTGGGTGAGCATTCGCTTTTAGATAGAATGCATCTTTTGTTCCGACACTTTTATTTTTGCAATTTTACGTGTCTAATACATGCATGGGCAACTTATAACACACCAACGACACAGAAAAAACGTGTTCGCGCCATATGACCCCTTTAAAAAGCGATAATTCAACAAGACGTGAACACAAAATAAACACTAGATACAGCCTCTCTGTCAATGTAACAATGTCTCGGCAAACATATGGAAAAACCAACACCCTTCACAATTTCCCTCTGTCTCAGCGGAAGAACCCCAGAAAGAGTTAAGATGTAGAAAATCCCACTGATTACACCTTCCTGTCTGTGTGTAAGAGCTCTGGATTAACTGTGACAGCCATGGACTCTACTGCGGGGCGGTACATTGAACGGGTCCCAGCGTGGATGAATAGGAAACCACTTGCTTTACAATGTCCTTGCCAAAGAGGGTGGAGAGCTGCTGGCTCAATTGCCTGTAATTGATGGGGCTGCTCCAGCACGGACAGAGAGAGAAAAAGAAAGCAAGAAATTCTTGGGACATTCTCACAAATGAATCCAGCCCTCTTTTGTTCGGGCGGAGGGGCTCGTGTGTGTCGGAGGCGTGTGTAGACCTGTTGTCCTCTGGGCATTTGGGACATCAGAATCACAATAAGGAGTATGCATCTGTCACAATACAACCAATAATTCAGAAAAACAACATATTTGAGTACACACTTGCCACCTGTGTGATGCCCCCCAGGTCCACGTGTACCTCTGGTCACCATCCATTATTATCCCACCTTACATAACTGATCTATTATCATCAACATTAAGATTATTGTCCTCGCCGACTCGCTTCCCGATACACTGTACGTTAAGGGTAATGTATTTGACCCCCGCAGAGATAAACTGACCCCCAGGAGGTCAAAAGGCAGCCATGAAGCTCATCTCAGCCCAAATTAAACCACTGGCAACAGCTTCTGCTGAAAACATCAAATGGCATTATGTTTGGAGCGGAGATCATACATCAATTCTTAATGCTGCGGCAACTTAAAGAACCATTTTGAGCAAGAAGGGCTTTAGGTTGGAAGCGATGCCTCATTCTTTACAGGTGTGACCTTGAACGTATGGCACAGCTGTGCATGGTGGACGACAAGCTGTACACAGTTCGGACCCTCAAAATCACAAGAACTGGTCTTTATTACTACGCTTCGAGAACAAATCCATTATTGATTATGTCAAATGTTTTAAAAAATTGGGAACTGGAAACACAATGATGGAGAAAAGAGGAGGAAACAGGATTTGAAAATGTCACCAGATGTTTCTGAACTCACCATCAGGATAATAATTAAAATAAATAGCTAGTATAATTTTAGACATTTCTGTTCTGGTGTTAACAAAGGGGTAAAATAAGCTTTACTTGTGGGTCTGTAAGAAGAACACAGACCTATATTAAAATTCCAAACAATCCACCTGTATTTTATTCTCCCCTTGTTCTTAAAGGGACCACTTTTCAAAATTCACTAGTGCCCTCTAGAGACTAATGTGTTGAACTGCACCACCGAGACAAACAATGGTGGATTGACAAAGACTGCCATCTGTCCCGACCTGATGGTGAGCCAACTGGTTCCCCACTTTCAGGATTGCAGTGCTGAAAGACATTAAACAGGCCAGTTGGTCACGATAAAACATGAATAAAAATGCGATGAACGGATGGATGGCACTTCCAGTGACCTTTGGCGTTTTATCCGTGTGGGAAAAACATCTCTGCACACAGGGAGAGTGAGAGAGAAATGAGTGTTTTGAAACCTACTAAAACACTGTAAACTCTTGACACAGTTATTTAAAGCGACAGTACCTCTTCGTCCTTTGCGTTCACGTCCACTTTTTTGGAGCTGATTGCTTTGCTGACGTGTTCGATGTTATTTTCTCTGCAGTAATCGAATATGTTTTTGTCCTCTTCGCTGTGGTCCAACAAACAAAAGAGAAAACATCTTGTGTTTAGAACACCAAGGCTTCACAGAAAATGTATTAAAAACAAGAAATGAATCCAACATTCTTATTTTAAAGTAATAGTTTTTTTTTAATCATTTATAGCAAAAAATCCGACCTGCTCTTTCCACATAAAATAATTGAATGTGACCAATTTGTAATTCACAACGTTATCAAATGGCTTCACAAGACTTGTAATATATGCATGAGTCAAATGGACAACATTTATGATGTTTTTTTGCTCTTTTTGGAACCCGTTAGATTTTCTCAGCATTTATTGTGTGAAAGAATTTTTTTTATTATACCTCCAAAATAACCAGATACAATCTGGTCAACTATAGACCGTTTCATCGAACACGCGTGCGCCTGATCCCAGGTTAACTTCCGGTTTGTGTTTGGCTAGCGTCTAATAATATAACTATTTATATTTCATTTTATTTATGTTCATTTTAATTTGTAATACTATTTTACTGTATAATAATTGTATTAAATAAACGATTTGTTGATATTTGTTGTAAGCTCATTTTATTAAATATACAATTTGTTGAATGGTTCCTGTAGTTCGGGCGCATTTAAACAAACCGTATGGTACATTGACATCTAGCGGTAGAGCTTGGTATCGGAGTCTAAATTCAAAATATAGAGTGACAAGTTTAGCCAAGTACGGTTCTTCTCGGTTTCTTTTGATTGTTATCAGAAATAAACTACAGACACTCTATTGTTTGTGAATGTGTACCGGAAGTTCATTTGGGGTCACAAAAGTGCGCACGCGCAGTAATGTTTGTTTATGTTGTTAAGATAACCATCAGCATTTACAATGGGGTCGTTTCTGATCGCCTCCAAATATTTTGGACCCTAAAGTATTTACACCAGCATTTAGCACTGCTCAGTTAGACAGAATTGCCCGAGACGGATGTTAATACCAAGTGTAAACAGGGCCAAAGCTGCTGTGCACAGGTGCAGCATGCTACAAACATCACATTACTGGCAGGCGGCTCATGGTCACACACCCCTCCACCTCTTTGGCACATTCTCATGAGCCCGGCGCACACCACAGCAGTTTTAATTATTTTCCTCTCTAATCACCTTGTGGCATTCGGGCCAAGCCAGGCAGGGCAAAGCATAGCGAGAGATCGGGAGGCAGACAGAGAAAAGGGTTATGAGGGATGCAGTTGGTGGGAGAAATCTCATTAAGAGATTTACCCCTGCTCCTCTTGCCCATGTAGGATGGCAGATTAATTGCATTTGGAACCCTATTGTGTGATCGCCCCTCACTCTCATTACAGGGGCAGGGCAGATGAGACTGGCAGCGGACGGGACCTCTGTGCTTGGGTGGTACAAACGGATGGAGTGGCCAAATTGTGTAGTATGGAATTGTGGCGATATAAAAAACACAGGCTTAAAATATCAACGGTTGATAAATAGTTTTATACGCCTGTAAAAGACAGTTTATCAACTTCAGAACCAACTAAATAGAAGAAGGTAGATATAGCAGGATGAAACCATTTATGTAACATTTATAACGTTTCTGCATTTGATTACTGTGAAAAAAGTGATTGTAAGCTTTTATATGGCATTTTAGAATCAAATTAAACCACACTCGACAGTGATATGTTGTCACATTTCTTCTTTCATCTATAAAACTACACATTTCAGCTAAGTGACCCCTAACTTTCGAAAAGCAGTGTGTGTCCAGTAACCCAGACCTTTCCAGCAAATAAGAATGAGTATGTAAGTGTGTGTGGTCTTTCTGTGACCCAGTATGTCTGTGCCATGTGGGCATCATCCGTCTCCCGGGGCAACTAATCAATAAAACTGCTCATTCGTCACACTGATGCAGGCCTGTGTTCCTAAACCTGAGCGCACACGCATACACGCTTACACCAGATTAATGGCTCGCTGATAAACGATGTGGCATCAGCACTGCCGCTGAGCATGCTGGGAAGGTCACTGGCTACTCTGTCATTCCACATTGCTTGATCAACCTTTTCTGACTTTTCAGACCAAACAAAAATGCAAACTGTGTCCCAAAACTGTATCCTTCAAAATATTAACATTAAATTTAGCATCACATGGCACAATGCAACTTATTAAGAGATGAGAAGAGAATGTTACAAATATGACATTTGAAAATGAACCAACCAGTCCAGCATAATGCAATTTAGGCAGGTTCTCTATACACAAAGGGCATATCCCCTGTTATTTCCCATTCGAGGACACTTAAGCGTGGATAAAATATCAGATGGTTTTACAGTTACATGGCAATAAAGCACTGCGGATGCCATTTAGATTTAATCAAATGCAAACGAGAGGTTTGAATATGCAGGAGGCCTCTCAATCACCAAACCTGCAAATTGGAACGCAGTGAAGCAGTCGGCGTGGCGGTCTGATCGGGTCACGCCCGAAATGGGCCGCTCAGCGACCGTCAAATGGGAGGAGAGAATGGGGAACGGGATGTTAATTGCCTCTTTGCTTATTTCTGTCCCCAATGAATGAGTCGTGTCCTCCGGGGAAACGAACCCCTGTTGCATTGAAACTTCCATATATTTCTTTATTCCATCCATCCATGCACGGAATTATCCATTTTACATTCCTATCATCGACATAATCATAAAAATGTAATTAAACTCCACCGCCTCTCAGGCCTCCTCACCCTCTATATGCATGCATACTAACACTGTTTGTTAATTTAAAAGGTAAACCATGTGAATTCAGGGCTTCATTGGTCTTGTTAAAGGAAAAAGCATCTGGTATCCTTGTGTTCCATGAACAGGAAATTGGCACCAATAATGCAAGAGTAATCACTGCTTTAAATGAAATCAAAGGAAATTATAATAAAAACGTCATATTCATAAGCAGGATGTGTTACCTGATCTTTTCTTCCTGGTATAGAGAGCTGACTGCCGGCCCACCGAATCCACCAGATCGTTTCTCACCTCCCCTTCGCTCCTACAAATAAAGAGAGATAAAAGCAAGTCCATCAGAAACCAACGAGAAACAAAAAGGTCACATTCTGCTCAAGTCTAGACTGGGCATATACAGCAGCTGAAAAAAATTAAGAGACAATTCCAAATTTTAATTTAATCAGCATTTCTAGATGTAGTGTAGCCATTCCAGTCCGGTGTCTTGTTGAATTTAAAGACTAAGTCATCCAGCAGCAACGTGAAAGACATATGAAAACTGTGATAAAAATCCAGGTTATCACATAAAAAAAATCATGTGTAAAAAAGCTAGTTTTCTTTGCAGTATTTGAGTTATAAAAAATACAGAGCATCTTTTCTGTTATTTTGACCTGTTTCTCCAGTTTTCATTTTCTCCAAATAAATACAAATGTAAACAATGTTTTCATTTCAAATTTGACAGAAATATGATAATTTTACCTAAACACATACCTATAAATGGTAAATTCAAAACGGTCTTTTAAATGGTCTCTTAATTTTTTCCACGACTGTACATAGAATAATAAACTGTTGAAATTTACATATAAAAATATGTCATTAAAATTGATCACTGATTGACTATTGTATTTATACATTAAGAACAACAGCGTTGTCCTGAACCACAGCTTCATTGGGATTATTGCTTTAATTTATCAAATAAATTTCCCGACGCAGAATTCCCATAAACAATGTTCAAGACATCACAGAAAACGGTGGGGTGTTTTGCTGATTAATAAACAAATCAAAGAGCATCTAAACTAAACAACAGCAGCTCCTCTTACAAACAGTTTATAATACAATAAGCTGAACAAGAACAGTCTGCCTTCACTTCATATCAAACATGACAGAAAACTGGCAAGAGGATGCTGAATTGTCAGTTTGTTATTTCTGACACTATTATATTCACTGTCTTCCTTTTCTCATCTTCTGCATATCAGCAAACATTACAGCCTTTGGCAACAGAGAAAGACAGCGAGCACAAAGGATCTTGGGTATTCAAAGACCAATAATATCTCGCAGAAGAATAGAACAGCCAGCTCTTTTCTGCAGCAAGTTTAATTTAATGAGTTAACAAGAAAGCAAATACCACTGCTTTGAGTGGAAAAATGCTGAATATGCAGTTTTGCTGAAAAACAGACAATTCATGCTTATGCGCTTTGGTCCTCCACATCAGGTGCACAACAACAAAAGCTGCAGAGGGTCGAGAACCAGCTATTGTCTCTCTTTCTGTCCTTGCTCTCGCTCTCTCTGCTGTAATGGAGCCGCCTGCTCTCTTTTAACGTACTAACACAATCAGTTCATCCTGTGGGTGGAGAAATTGTTTATGTTCTTTTGTGTAATTCTGGATGGCAGTCAGATTGTGTTACCTGCAGCAGTGTCAATGATAAGAAAGAACACAAAAGCAAGAAGGCGGAGAGAAAAGCTACCGAAAATGAAAGATGGACTAGAAGACATCACAAAGAATTTGAGTCAAACTTAAAGCAGATGTGGATCACATTGTAGTAGGTGTACGTATTACAATTTCCACTGATTTCCATTAATTTAACCAATGTTGTACATTTGTGTAATGGGTGTCTGCTACAGGTCTTTAATGAGCATGAGAACATTTCTGTAAAGAATTTTAGAATATTATTTATGGGGTGAATTTAGGTTTATTGGGACACTTGACATTCGTCTGTATAACTGCACCATCAGAGACTGCCCTCTGCCGGCCATGTCTTTATACTACAACACCTTAGTTATGCGTCCCAAATTATAGCCATTTACAAACAACAAATTTCATAATAATAGTAATACACTATAATAGCAAATAGACAAAATAAATGCTTTTTTATATCATATCACCGTTAACAGGTTGCACGCCCTCCAACTCTGGCAAAGACAACCAATGTAACATACCAGCAAACAAGTGCATGTAAAAGGAGGATAGATAAGGATATGTCTACATGACTACTTATAAACAAAATGCAAAAATGAATAAACTAAAATATTTGGCTGAGAACACAACATGTATGTAATTATTAAAATCAGACTTTTTCCAGGTTTAAAGTTACAGGTCTAGCAAAAAAGTGCTCTTTATAAAAATCTTTAAATGTGGTGAAATAGAAAAATGGACCTTATAAAATACCGTATTGTACACATTAGTTATTCTACATCAGGGGCTAAAACATAAAATGTAAAAAATGAATAAATGCTTAAATTTTACCTTCTGGCTGCTATCTGGATCCAGGACCTGTACACAAGACACATACTCCTGCATAGCCTGCTCTGCACTCATGTCCCCCAGCTGCTTCCATGCTGACCTGTAAACAGGAAGCATTTTGGGGCAGGCTAATAATCCAGAATGAACATTTGTTTAGGACAAAATGTGAGTAAAAAAACGCTTTGGCAAGTAAATAAAACTGAGGCAGTGGAAGGTATATAAAAGTGAAAAATAATACATGCCTTAAAAATTACATTACATTATAGGATTAATCATTTTGATCTGAAACACTGAAAGTGATGTGTGTGATTAAAACTATCTACTAAAGAAAACATTTGTTATGTGCTGTTTTGACACCAGAACTTGCTTGCCATAACATGCAATTACTAATGCAAGTGTCACTAGGACAAATGCCTACTATACCAATTAAAAAGTTCCAGTTTCATGGGTGGTAAATATATTAAAGATCTTATTTAAAGATGTCTTACCATTTTCTCTGACCCTCAAAATCGAAGAAACCAGGCTTCGACGTATTGCACTTTCCAACTTTGGCCTGTCACACAAAGTACAATAAATAAGTTCAACATCAGCGTAACTGTCCAATGCTTAACTTTTCCAATGTTTAGTGTTTCAAACACTCTTTCAAGTCCTTATGGACCTTCAGGGTCAACACCAGACACCAACATCTGTCACCGTTTACAAACAACTAACGTTACCATGACAATCATAATTCATTAATACCAGACACAACTCTTCATTAAAGAACAAAATAAGCAATGTCTTACACTTAAAGAAGATATACTTTTATTGTATTATCACATACAGTAGTATCAACTATCACAACAACTGTAGTTAGTATGATTACTGTTAATACGGACAAAAATAAGTATGATGATGACTTTACCTGTTTATACCTGGCGTACAGATATAGCAGCTGCTCTCTACTGGCTGTCTGGACGAGATCTCTGACCCGATCTGCTGCCGCTTCAAACTCGTTCTCCAGATCTTCTCCTTCTAATCGCAGCGCCGTATCCGCTGCACCACAATCAAATTTTCCTAATCCAAAATCTGAATCCGAATCGGATCCTCCACCGAGCGGCTCTCCGGTATCAGGCCGGGCTGGATCAGTACCAGAGCCCGTCGCTGAGCCTGGGGATGAAGATGGTGATCGTGACGCCATTATATGAAATATAGATGCCTTTTCAAGGATTTCAAATATTTTGCTTTAATTATGAATAAATACTGATAAAAGGGCAGACAAGTGGTAACTTGGGTATGTTATCCGTAATCCAAAACAGTCGGACTTGTTTTGAGAATTGGTCCGTGAATTGTACGTCACGTTAAAATGCTCGAGATCCTTCTGCGTCCGCGAAAGACGATTCCTGTTTTTTAGTTCCTATCTTGTTTATAATGGAGTCATGATGTCTAAAATACTGTGAACAGTGATGAATCATATCTAGCATCCATTCTTGAACTTTATATTCTTCTTATTATGTGTATTTTTTATAGGGCAATATATCATTACTTCAATATATTTAATGTCCACATTTCTAATATATTTTAGCATGAAATGCATCTCTCTGGATAAAACGTTGTATAGTTAATTGTATTTATTTATCATTCTTTTATTTGGGAAGATTTTAGTCTGCAACAAACCCTGAATGCTATTTTCTCGGTTTTATTTAAAGTAAGCTGCGTTGCAAATATTGTCCACAAGAGGGGACACAGCACACATCTTTATTGCTCAGGGTGATTCAACTGCATGTGTTTTTCTGGTTGAAGTATTATAACCTGAAGGGGTTTTCTGTTTAGTTCTCTATGAGGACTATAAGATAAAATCATGTGTGCTAAAATTGATAAACATTAGAATGCAGGCCTCATAAAACACATAAATCAGGTTATGCGCCTGAACCAGCAAGCACTATATCTGTAGAATGTAAGTAAACAAGCTCGGGCAAATGAGAATGGAGGGACTAGACAGACTAAAGGGCCAGTTTCAGCTTTTATCACAAATGATATAGATTGTATGAAGGTGACTGCATCAGATTCACAGAAATTTAACCATGAGATAATCTTATTCTGATAGGAATAGACAAATAAAAGAAGTCTTGATAGCTGTTTTACAAAGCCCACTTGACCACCGCTAAGTGTTGCTAGATCCTGCCACTGTCAAACGCAATAATATTTTTTACTAATATTTGTATTTATTTGTTTAATCCATACCACTTCTCAATATTGTAATATTGGTAAAAAAAATCAGTTTTAATCTGAAGAGATTTCTAGAGACAAAAGAGGGAGCTTTTCAGATGGACGGCAACAGTTGCCAAGGTGGGATTGGTCTGTAATGCTTTTAAGGCGGGGCTAAAGGCGACTTGTCAAATGAGCTAGAATTAAAAAGAATAAAGTAAATATATAAATAAAAAGAATAAAGAAACTGTACCGTGAGGGATCAGAGGTGTCAACGTTCACTGTTTTTCATTTTCATTTGGTGTGAAACGTTGGCACAGCATTTAAAATGTATGTTAACTAGGCACAAACTGTTCCTCGTTTGATTTTTACACTAAGAAGAACGGTAAAAATACAAGATAGGTCAAGGGGGAAAAAATTATACGTATTAAAAAGGGTAAACGTTTTCACAGCTTTGAAAACCATATTTAATTTTGCACGCAAAATAAAAAGGTTTCAAAAGCATTGTTGTTATTAAATGTATTTTCATTTATACTCTTTTGTTTATATTAAGATACTCTCAAACAGTTATTTCCACATGCGTTAATCGCTGTGCTGTGACGCACATACGTCTTTCACCGAGCCCACGCGCTGATGGCGGACAGCAGCTACTACTTCACAACAGCACGAGCGCTCGAGAGAGAAAGTCACTCTCAGATACGCCACCGGCGGACTGGGACTATCAAAGCGCTGTCATAATTTAGTCACCAGTTTTGGGAAAGAGGAGGTTACTTTTTTTTACGGTGTAATATGTTGGATCGGGCAATCGTGGACTGCGATAGACCGGACAGGATTTAGAAAGAGCGCAACTATAAATGCATGAGGCTCCGTAACTTAGTGACTGAAATAACAAAAGCTCTCAAGAAGACGCTGCCCGACGACAGGATTTTATTATAGGCCGGTTGTGGATATTTGCTCCGCCAGCATGAAGTTTGCGGAGCACCTGTCCGCCCATATTACTCCGGAATGGAGGAAACAATATATCCAATATGAGGTAAGAAACTGAGATTTATTTATGAATTTACAGTGCTGTATACAGTTCATAGTTGCGTGGTAGAGATTGTGAAGCGACTCAGATTGAGATAAACAATAATAAAACCCCCAGCTGATTGTTTATATAGCCTATTGACAGTATCAAAATGTGAAATGCATTATGCGTTTATGTTGTGTACAGTATATTATGCATTGAAGATGAAATAAAATATGACTTACAGTAATGTGATAGCTTTAAATTGCAGTATTTATGTTGAATGATTAATTTGGAGATAAATTGTCTGCAACACAGTTTTTAGAATCAAACTTTAAGTTAAAACAACAAGGTTATCTCGTTATAAGAAATGATTAAGTATACATTGCTGTATTGAGTCACACCATGAAGACATCATTATGTGTTTGTCTCTTGATCTGCTCCAAAATTAGTAACTTTGGTAGGTTTTACGTCCAGAAGCTCTATTTTAAAAAGCTTTTAATTGTTAGTTTTTTTTCAGAGAACAGTTTAAATTGATTTAATCTTGTCTTGTTTATAGCGCTTCTCGCCTGATTTCTTGTCACTCTCACTGTTATCAGTGAATCTGGATCACCTCCAAACACCTGCCTGCACATTTGGGAGAACATCACATAAAATTCATTATTACTGAGTTATTACTGAGTTATTTTAAGTAAACCCGCCCATCCTCCTTTTCAGTTTTTTTCTACATTTTGGAAACAAGCCAGAAAAGACATTAAAAGGTTTTATGAGATTCGTTTGCTCGCCCACTTTATGTCTGCGGCATTTAATTTGCTGACTGTCGGAGCTTCAGCAGAGATCGTTTTTTCTTACCTACGTTTCATAATGAAATTTTAGGCCATCAGTTGCTCCAACATAATATTATATGTAGGCCAGAGTTATGTACACTGATGCATTTTTTACATTCTTTAAAAAAACATTCTTTCATGTGTGCATAATTTCCATTATATAAGTGAATATCAATAAATATAACTTTAACAGAATTAAGTTAACAAGAATATTAACTCAAAATTGTGTAATACATAGCAGAAGTCCAAGGTTTCCAACCACCATTACTGTAATGAATTATGAACAAAGAAAATGGCTCTGGACGTGGGAGAATCATGGTTTATACAAATATAAATATAATTTGCCCCACTATCATCTTCTGCATATATGTACTGTATATCTGCATCTGTATAATGTAATTTCACTTATAAATGTTCTTATTTAAGTTTAGTCCAAACATTTTAAAATAAGAAACATTTTAATAATATTATTATAATTATATAGTAAAACATTTATATTATCTTATTTTCACAGCATTTTTATTATTTTTGTGTTAACATCTGAATAAGGTTTGGACATTTTTTGGGCTGTCATTGGACTGTTAGATGATCATTTTCAGGGATGATTATCATGTCCTGTTGGTTTATTTATTGTTCTTTTATCCTGTGAAATTATTGATTCCAATGCAGCCAATAAATCAATATTATTAGTTGTGTGATGGTGAATGGTCAGGGCTTCAACATTCATCTTGGTGCGGTGGAAATCCTTTGTCTTCTTGAGCACTGAATCAGTAAACAGGCGCAAAATCTACTGCGAGTACTGCAAACAAAAAAAATATCTGTGATTGTCAGTTAATAAATATAACTTTTTTTCATCTTAATTCTTCTTTGATTATTTAAGTGGTTTAGAGTTTTTCTTTCCAAGTTTACCTCTGGTGTTTTAAAAGAATGCTATCTATAGCCTATATATTTAATCCCTTTGTTTGCTTATTGCTCAATCTCAATATGCTTTCTCAGATTTTACACATTTTACGGTCTATTACGGTCTTCATTGCATAAGCCACATTGCATGTGAGAGTGGGCCGTTGCGAAACAGGTTTAATTGTCCGAGAAAAGGACAAAGACTAAAATGGAAAAATGTTCAATTGATAATGATCAACATGCCTTTTGACAATGTCAGGGAACTATGCGCAGATCTGCTTGAAATGTCTACCACCTTCTTACCTCTCGCCTGACACAGATAGATGATTAGCAATATCCTTTCCAACACTGCTGAATCTTATCAATAAACTGTCTAGCTCTATTCTTTACATACAGTGATAGATTATGGAGAAGTGGGAGTCTCGGATTAGATTTACCCGTGGCTAGATAATAGCAAACATCTCAGTTTTTCAACTACATTCAATATAGTCAGATCAATTGCTGCTCTGTCGTGTAGAATGTAACTTAAAGAAAAGCACAACTTATTAATAATTGGTCATTGAAGTCCCTCTGCGAGAAGTTAAACCATGATCGCTCGACAGACTTGGCCTCTGCTCATCTATTGCTTTACGGTTTGTGGCCGACAGTGAATCAGAACATCGATGGTGGGGTGGCCCACAGGCTCTGCCATAAACAGTCTTCAGGAATTTAGCAGGTCCATTTCTTAAAACTTGAAATGTGGCGTTAACTGGTTTACGTTTGATCTGTGGAAGATCTCGGAACAATAATGACCTTGAAAAGATGGTGATATATCGATCTTTACCGTGATTTACATGCTACAGAGGCTGATGAAATTCTTAATCTCCCAGTTAATAAATTGACAGAATGATTGAGTGATGAGTTAATGAGGTGTCACACATCTTGCCCTGCATTTTAAATAACTTTAGCTCGTTGTATGTGCCATATAGAATGACTAAGAGGAGAGAAACAGGAAGACTGTGTCAGAATGATTCAGTGTTTAGGTAGCCAACATTTGAATGAGGAGAGATGGATGTAGAAAAGGTGTAAAGGTTTGGGATGATGAACAGATTTCTTTGTGTCGTATCTGCTCTAATCACTTCTGTGGGCTTAATGTCACTGTCAGTAGTGTGATCACAATATATTAATATAACTGCTATGGTGTGGTTGCTAGGGTGTTGCTAGCTTTCCTTAGCAGACACCACTAAAATGCAGACTATGGTATCTTAGTCTGACTTTAAAGGCATAGTTCTTTCATTATTTACTTACCCTCATGGCATTCAAATTCTGTATGACTTATTTCTTCAGCAGTACACAGAAGAAGATATTTTGAAGAATGCTGGTAACCAAAAAACACTGACCCCATTGACTTCCATCGTATGAACACAAAACCACTGAGACATTTCTCAAAATATCTCCTGTTGAGTTTTACATAATAAAGAGTCACACAGATTTTATAAAGCAAGGGGGGAATAAATGATTACAGAATTTTTATTTTGTTGTGGTTGTTTTTTCATATATAGAATATGCAACTTGTTTTTACCATGCATACATTTCTTTAAAGCAGCAGGTCTGCTGGGACGTATGGATTATCTTGGCAGGCTCTAGACCTGCTGTTCTTTCACACATGCACTGACACACACACACACACACATAGACACTAAAACACACAGGGACTGACTTTCCCTCTCCCACAGGGATGACATCTGCTGCCAGACTCACTGGACATACAGATCTTTCCAAATCTCACTGTAGTTCAGACCCGCACATATTTCTGGAGATACAGCAGATGTAGAGTGCACACGTATCCTGGTTACAATTAGCAGTTGTATAACTTGAATTCTCTTGAGAGAACATCTAGCCTTTGTGTTATCATCATTGCCATGGTAATGCCGCCATCTTCACAATTCTCTTGTTTCATTGGATGACACATTGGCCAGGATTTGTCCTTGAGTATAAAATTGTATATGCATAGTGAAAATAATTGACTTGGTTGGAGTTCTGTTTGATGTAGGGATCTAGCAGATATATTTTCTGTTGTGTTGTGTTGTGTTGTGTTGTGTTGTGTTGTGTTGTGTTGAGATTATGCAGTTTAATTTATGGTGCATATTGATAAAGAGTTCTCTGCGCTGACAGCAGTTTGTGTAGTAGGTTGTGTTGAATAGTGGCATTGTTCAATTAACCTTGCTTTACTTTTTTTAAACTTCAAAAATGGCAGCAAATGAAAATATATGAATTAACTATCAAATGTAAATTGAGTAGTTCACCCAAATATAAAAATCCTTTCACTGGATTCAAATATGGCAGCACGTCTCAAGACACTCGAGAACCCATGCGATTCAATGTTTCAATTTTGCATGCTGATCTTTTATTTAATTGTTTTATAATATACTTTAGACTATAAATGCACCGATACTAAATTTCTCCACCGATACCAATAGCCAATTATTCAGAGTGATATCTGCTGAAGCCGATATTGATACCACTTCTGAAGATTAATTAAATTAACATTTCTTAACCTTCTGAATGTTAATGATTCATATAATGACTATTAATATTGAACATCAAACATTTTCTATATACAGAGCACAAATTTATTGCATTTTCCTGTTGTCTTTTGATTGACATGATATATCGGCCCTGAACATCGGCTGTTTTAAAACTATCAGCTATGAAAAATTGCTTTTATCAACAGATACCGATTATTGCCTGAAATATCGGTGCATCTCTACTTTAGACGACTTAATTGTTCTGCGTCAGAAGGCATATATTACATACCCCTGTATAAGAAAACAGCATGGCATTTTAATATACATTCTTTTTGTTTGTGTTCATATGAAGAAAGAAAGTCAAAAAAGAGTAAATTATGAGATAATTTTTATATTTGGGTGAACTATTCCTTTACGATTACCACATGCGCGATCTTATTTTTAACAGTGTTTTAACAGTTTTTCACAATAACGGTGTTATTAGCCCAAAATATCCAGCTTCTTGGATGAAGGGACTACACTAATTACTGAGAATAACCTTTCTGACAGCAAATCAAATGCATTCAAATTACTAGACGGCCCTAGAGATCAATCCGTGTGATAGAGATGTACGTTTTCTCAGCCTACAAGATTTGATGAGCAGAGACCGTGCGAAATTGTGCCCCAGGTTTCATTACCTGAAAGGTTAACAACAAGACCATTGAGTAACTATATTCCCAGAGAACTGAAAGTCATCTGATTTTAATATTCATCTCTAAAGAAACTGAGATAGAAAAATGTAGAGATTTGACAGCCTGATATTTTGAAATAACCTGGATTAGTTTAGCAGTCCAGTCATGTGAACTACCATAACCATTACGTGTTTCCTTAATGGGGTCCCATGAACCTTCAAGGAATTCAGTGTAATTGAGAACGCTGCACTTCATTGGCCCATTGACCTGCACTATAAGACCTCATGGTGATGTCATCATTAACGCCTTTATCTTTCTGACACAGGCTTTCAAGGAGATGCTGTATGCAGCCCAGGACCAGGCCCCTTCCATAGAAGGTAAGGAAACTCCCCACTGAACCCTGCACCCTTTTTGCACCCTGCGTTCGTCTCCACCACCCCAGAATGAACTGCTCGCTATTAATATAGAGCATTTCAATGACGTCGCATCTCTCGCACGACAGCACTGCTATAATTAATACAGGACGTCAGATGTCCGCTGAGGTGTGAGGGTGGCAAGGAGCGGCATGGAAATGGTTTATCACAGGCACCGTTGAACAGACGTAAACAAAGTTCTTGGGTTTCAGTTTATTTTGTATCAATGTTACAGATTATGTGCGCAGTTGAAGTTAATCCAGTATTTATAACCTCCAGGTTCCTCTGGCTGAATGCTTGACTAGACTGAAACTTCAAGTCGTGTGGTTTTCTCATTATTACTATTTTGTTGCTTTGTGTACAAATATACTGTACGTGTACTCTTAAATATAAAAGTGCTAAAAAACACTTTCTGAATGCTAGCTTTTTCTGAATGCTACTTTAATGCTAGCAGTGGATGAAAGTTTATATCAATATTTTGGGAAGAAGGACATTTAACAAATTCATTTCTCTATTTAGTGTGAGTAAAGATGACGTGGTTTTACTCAGCATTAGGTTACATAGCATGACATGGTGTGACATCTGGAATGACAGTCTGTTTTATGACAGCCAGATTTATTTGACACAAACAAGTCTGCACATTTTTGTACACAGTGCTTTTTCTTTTCATAATTACCCAGAAGAAAATATTTTTTCACTATTGTTGCTCATTTCTGACTTATGGGTCCTTGTATGTGTTATGTAACTTTGTCCGAGATGTTTTCTTGAAAATTTCTTGATAGAAATAAATGAGACATTTGTTGACATACAGTATTATGTTGTTACGGTTCAGCAAGGAAAACAAGGAGAGGATCCACATGCAGTAAAATATTTAATCAAAAAGACACATAAGGGTAGCTCAATGGTCCGAGAAACACGAGGGCTGGTACAGGCTGGTCTGGGGACCAGGGAGGTTGCAGGTTGGGTAATTCTCCCTGGCGGCTGGGCAGGCCTGAATGCCGGCTGGGCAACGCTCCCTGGTGGCTGGGCAGGCCTGAATGCCGGCTGGGCAACGCTCCCTGGTGGCTGGGCAGGCCTGAATGCCGGCTGAACAGAGCTGGGTTTGACAGCGGGCTCAGGCGAAGCGGCCATCATGGCAGCGGGCTCTGGAGCGGCAGAGCAATGCACAGCCCAAATACACAACAACCATCACCAACAGGGCAGACTCCCAGGACAGGACCTCAGACTCCGGCTCGGCGGCCATGACGGCTGGAGACTCCGGCTCGGCGGCCATGACGGCTGGAGACTCCGGCTCGGCGGCCATGACGGCTGGAGACTCCGGCTCGGCGGCCATGACGGCTGGAGACTCCGGCTCGGCGGAGACCACAGTAGAGCATAATCCACAAATTCAGTTAGCGACCCTCGAGGACCATTACGATCGAGGTGATCATGAAGTGTTTGATTTAATCCATAGCAAAAATTCTATAAATGCAAAGTCTGGTAAATCTGTAAAATTGGCAATGTCCAGAAAATCTGTAATATGGTCCTCGAGGGTACGATTACCTTGGCGCATGCTGACAAGACGTACTGCTGGATCCATGCTTTGGTGAATCGTTCTGTCACGGTTCAGCAAGGAAACCAAGGAGAGGATCCACGTGCAGTAAAATATTTAATCAAAAAGACACATAAGGGTAGCTCAATGGTCCGAGAAACACGAGGGAGCACATACAACAACGTTTCACAACAGACAACTGAACACCAGGGCTATATATACACAGATGAAGGGACAAACAGGTAATGAGACACAGGTGAGACCAATACACGATAACGAGACAAAGCATGATGGGAACTGGAGTCCTTACAAAAACACAGGCAGTACACAGAGTAGCATAGCGCCCTCAGGTGGTGAAAAGAGGCGCCAGCAACATTGCGTGACATATGTACAGTAGGAGTATAGAGCTATAATAAGGAATGTGAATGGCATAGCTTGGGTCATTTGGTCTTGATAAAAACTTATGAGAAATAATGTACATTTTGAAATCTTTGGAGACTAATCTGAGAAGCAGGAGACAGTAGATCATTTTTATCACAAATTACCAATTTAGATACTAAAGAGATTACATTTGTATTTTTTTCCTTTCAAGGGTATCTTTTTAGGGTAAAAGACATAGAAAGATGGCTCTGTGTGTGTGTGTGTGTGTACGTGTGGGTCCGTGTGTGTGCTCTTGTCTAAACTAAAGAAAAGATGTTCCTTCCAGTCGATGGTTTTGTATGTCTTTAGACTTTCGGTTTTGGGTTTGTGTGTGTGTCTAGCAGACCACTTTGACCTTGTTTTTTAAAATGCGGGCAGGGTTTAGTTGAGGTAGAAAAGGAAGGAAAGTTGGCATGTGCGTTTGACAGATTTATTGTGTTTGGGTGGAAAAGCGGAAAAACCTGAGCTGAATTTTAAATGTGAGCTTGAGCCTAAAAATACACTACTCTGCTAGTAATCACTTTGGTTTGCAATAATACTCAAATCCACAGTTTCTACCTGTCTCCGACTCCATAGGTTGTATATAACTTGGCGTGGCGTAGTGGTAAATACTTAATGTTGGTAAGATTGCTGGTATATATTTGTTAAGAGGGAATTTGGGCAGAAATTGCCACAGTTGTTCGAATGAGTGTGGAGGTAAATTGTATAGAATGTAGGCTACAGGTAAAATACATTTGGATTTGGGTAAATTTGATGAGAAATGTTGAGTTCATATTGAGATCTTCAATAATATTGACTTTTGATTGTAGACTTGTCAAATCTCAGTGTGTGACATTGTTAGATCTCTTCTGAAACTAATGACATTTGTGAGATTTCTGGCTCTTTTTCTCAGGAGAAATATTTGAGACGCAGGAGACTTTGGCAGAAGTTTCCATTTGCTCGTCTTAATGATGTGTTGATGTTTTTTTATAGGATGTACTGTACTATAGCAGAACACTGCAGTATATCAATGACGTGTTGGTGTCTCATAATTATTCATGAAACTACAGTATGTGTTCTACTTCTTATCCAATAAAAAAACGTTTCTCTATTATTCATGGCAGCAGACAGACGATTAAGGTTACGCAAGAGTTTAGAGAAGCGTTTGTGGGTGTTTGTTTTCCATTTATGGGTGTTGCATAGCGTTGCTAATTTAAGAAGCATTTTTTCAATGATTGTGATGTACACTTAAGCTGAAAGAGTGATATTTCAAGACTTTTTAATAATAATGTGGCCAATTTAAGGCATTGTGATCCATATCACCCTCTCAGTCCTTAGGATTAGAACTAATCCTTAAGGATCAATGACTTTTTCTATTTCCTAGCATTCAGTTGAAACCTCAAACAGTTTCCTGTATCACTACAGCTGTGGCAAAACCACTTTGATGTTTGGCTGCATTGAAAGAGGATTGATGGAAAATGAAAGAGATAAAAAAAAGAGCAAAAGAGAAATAGACACAGGTTTATTGAAGCACCTGTCGTCCAGCCTTCATATTTACTTTCCTGTCTGTCAAAACTAGTAACGTGATTTGTGTGACATTTATTGCCAAGTGCAGCAGTTTTCCAAATACAGTCTGTGAGTCTGTTGAGATCAACTGGTGGTTTTATTAAATAAGCCTCCTATGAAACACTAATTACGGCAGCTACATTTATGAGAAAATCTTTTTCTTCACTGCCTGTGGAGGGTTTTAGTGAAAGGTTTTGATATTCTGTGAGCACGCTGGTGCCCCAGGGAGGCAATTTATTGGGTTATTACGGCCCTCTCTATCTGACCTGATCTGATATAGTCATATTGAAAGTTCAATATTGAGAAAGAGGCGGTTCAAAGTGTTTGTATCCCTACAGTCTGCCAAAAACACGGATCGGCTCTATTTGCTAACGTGTTCAGGCACGGAAATGAGCAGTTGAGGTCTCTAATGAGACTGAGATACGTGATTGCTTTATACATTTTTAAACGTGCTGGCTTAACATGGTCAACTTGTCAAAAAAACGAGTTGGACGTTTTACATTATGTAGTATTTCTGTTCTCGATACACTCCCCCAAGGTTCGTATAGGTTTCGGAACGTTTTTTTCGAACATTAAAAACCGTTACGTAGCAACTTTTCTTAGTCCTTTATTGGGCAATTCTCCTGGAAAAACACGCCCACGGCAAGGTGAAAGAAATAGCCCGCCCATGCGTCAACCAACGAGCGATAGGAAGACCCGCCTACCATCAAGATTGGCTGCGTTGCGTCAAGATTGGCTGTGCTGAGGGCCTGTAGCTGCAGCTCGTTACTCTTGCAATAGTGAGAGAAGTTGAGGTGTGTTTGTTTGTTCATGGCATTTCAGTGATGGATGTTATATAAACGGTGGATAAAACGCTGGATTTGCAGATCGTTTGAAACTGATTGATGGAGCGGTCTCAGTTCTAAAAGATGCCGGACATGAACCGTACGTGGTAAGTGAAACTAAGACATCAGTGTTTTGTTGGCAATCGGCGAGTACGTGCATAATGTAAACAACACAAACTTATAGTGAATCAAAACAGTTATGCAGGGATAATGCGATGATGTATTGTGTGCTCGGGATTTAGTTCCTTCCTCCTGCACACCCCGAGGATGTTGTATGTTTTCAGAAATAATTGTACAGCTGTATCTAGCCTTTATAAATGTGATCAAACTAAATACTCTTCGAAGATACGAAGTATGCAATAGTTCTACTCTATAGGGACTCGAGATTAATATGAGACTGCCCGTTTAACCGGACCTTTAAGGCAGCATAGCACTACCGACAAGCTGTTTTCACCACATTCTGGGGCAGCATTGGTTGTTTCTATTGTGGAGAAAGCAACAATGCATTGCTGAATACAAAAATCATCAAGATGCAGATCAAACACTGAACCATTTTAACTGGTTGAATTCATTGGTATTTAGTAAAATCTTTAATGGCAATCTAATTGTATTTATATGTTTACTACATTATCCCATAGCTACATGCTAATGTCAAAGTCAGCGATTCCTTTAAATTAGCACCAAATTGGAGGGCAGTGTAGAATTGGTGTCTACTGTTGAGTATCTACTGTTGAGGTATGTCTGAAAAAGTTTACTTGGGTATGGAAAATGAACTCGCATCGGATTTGCAATAAAGCTTGCCAAACATTTGCTATTTAGGTCATAAAAACAATATTTTTGTAAGAGACATGGTCACATAAATGACACACTACTAAGTAAAACAAGTGCATTGTTATTCTGCCTGTCAGTTTAATGTTCCAAGTTAAAACTCATCAATTTGGATGTAATTGAGGAAAGTGTGTTTCGTATGCTCTTTCTAAGACTTTTATGGGTTTGGACTCTCATGTAGTATAATTCACCTGCAGTCCAGCCGTTTTAATTAAAGCAGTGTCAAGAGTGAAGGAAATATGAGCACAAGACGGACAGCTTTCAACCTCTTTCTCTGTTTCTTTCTCCCCCCCTCTCTCCTGCCAGACCTCTTGAGATCAAGCTAAATCAAATTAATTTGAGCATTACTTGAGATTTACAAACAATAACTACAGTAATAGACAACAATGAGTAGAATTTATAGTGCCTGTAGAGCTATTTATCCACTTGGGTATGTGCTAAAGCCAGGGGCGTACTGAACATTATAACTGGGTTAGGCAGAAACAATCTTACTGAGATGTCAACAACAGAATAGAACAAAAGTTGACAAAAATACACTAACAACTGTATAGTAAAATGCATATGTAGAATATAATATAAGTAAAGACGAGTAAAGCTATTTTTCTGATTTATGATTTAGCTGTCAATCCTTTCTGTCTGAAAATTCTCTGTTTTTTCTACCTTTGTGAAAATTTGGGATCCATTCCTATCGAACCCAGCCTTTCAAGGTTTAATGACCCTGAATCAATACAGGCAGAAAAGCAATTGTGTGCATCATCTTCTGCTCTATAGGTTAAGCTTCTGGCTGGCTGTGTGCTCGGGCAGACCTCCAGTAATCAAATAGAAAGAAAGAGAGAGAGAGAGAGAGAGAGAGAGAGAGAGAGAGAGACATCTTCACAGTTGGAGTGAACGCATGGATAATAAAAGATAATCTCGTAGTAAAGAGATGGGGATGAGATGTTCTGCTCTTCATTGACCAAGATAGATTTGAGGGAGAGGGGTTGTGTGACTTGACTTTGTGTGGTCTCTATCTATGGTCACATAAATGAAAGGAAAAATGAGTCTGAGACACTCCTGAATGGTTGACATGGCAATAATCATAGGAATATTTTGCTCTCTTTTGGCTTTAAAGAAGCATAGATTGCAATAGTTTTACCTGTTTGGCTTTAGCTGTGATCAAAGTAAAACTGAAGTAACAACCGTATTGATCTGTATGGTCTGTCTGTATCCAAATTTTAATTTATGTTTGTATTTTTTGTAGTGATTGCATCGGTTGGTGAATTTGTGTGTGTGTTCTGACATACAGGCAGCTCATTTAAAGCTCAGTAGAGCTCTTGTCATGAGGAGCTGTGAACAGCTTGTTGCCTGCTGAGAGATCAGCCAGTATAATTAGTGTTATGGGCTCATACTGATCACAGAACAGAGAGACATCATTCCCCATGCACCAATCACACACAGACACGTTTTGATGGACTGAATTGTCCATTCTGGTTTGGAGTCTTTTCATTTTCTTTTTTATTATTCACACATTTGATCACACGCCCAGATGACCACAATGCTTTCAGCGCACGCATATTGAAACAGTTTGTCTTTCATTCAATTGATTCAATTCACTAATTAATTGGGGATGAATGATAAAATAAACTATTGTACCGGCCATCTGGTCACAATTTAAAGTTGTCTGTAAATTCACATCCAGCACAATTAATTGAAGATGTAGCAGAAATATTACTGGCCTATTTTTCTTCCCACCACCTCCCGCCTGCGGCTCTGTATCATGTAGGTGTATTCTCAGCGTCGTGCTTCCTCCATCTTGTTTTAGACTGTTGTTTTGACAGACATGTGGTGGACTATTCTGAGGGTGAGAGGTCTTGTTATTGTTATTTGGCACACGTGTGGAAGTGCAGCGGCTCTCATTAACACAGATTCCGATCGGGGAGCTCGGGGAATGCACCGTTCCCCAGTTGTGCTGGCCTAAGGACACGAGGGCATGCAGGGGCCACGATGAAGGGGCCGATGGCTTTGGCAGAACCAGCACGGCGCCGAGCCCTCTGTACTTTGCATTATTGATGGACTGTGTTCACAAGCTGCCAATCACTTTATTTGTACTTCTATCTTGGTGGAGCAATAACAAAGAAAACATGTTGTTGTAGATCAGTTGGTAGAACATTGTGTAAAAGGTTGTGATTACCAGAGAACATATATACTTATTTACTGTAAAAAAAGTATACTTTGCACTTTCAGTCGCTTAGGATAAAAGTGTCTGCATAAATGTTTTTCATGAATTTTATGATATGAAATACATTATGATAGGGATATAAATAAGGTGGGAAAAACAATGTTGGTTGGGACTTGATTTTATACGTTTTTCCCCACCTGCGTGGCTTTGCATAGTCAGGAGACATAAATTGTTGTTATATACTGAAATTGAAAAATTCATAAAATTAGAAAAACATTTTTTTTTTCTGTAAAATAATATGCTCTAAATGTGCAAAGTAAGTAAAAAAGTGAAAATGGTTGGGATTTCACTAGTGGTTGTTGAAGGTCTGGCATTTAAGAAAGAGAAAAAACAAATTGTGTACACTTTATGTAATTACAAAATATGAGCCTCTTTGTTTAACACCGCAGTGAAGCATCTCAGAGCCGGACAAACTGTCTCAACCTGTCCCCAGCAGGTTAAACTAGCACAAAGCCAGACAGCCAAACAAAGATAAAGTCGGTCAGAAAAATCCCACATCTCATGTTAAATGCAGTTCCTGCTTCATGGCCTCAGCTAGTGCTTAAAGCAGTGAACCTAAATTCAGGAGAGATGAAAGTCTGTCCATCTATTATTCATCTGTGAATTACATCTAGGCCGAACGGTGTGTGTGCGCGTGGAGGGGGGTTGTAGGAAGGACAGGGGGAAGGGAGGATAGAAGGTTATGAGTGGCAGCAGGAGTCAAGGTCTTATTTGAGAAGGTGTACTAAGGCTTTTAAACATCTAAGGCACCATGTGATGAATTAATCTGTGACTCAACGTGTCAAGTCTCTTTTCAATAATCCGAAGCCTCAGAATGTTGGGTAGAAAGAATGATAAATGGTAAAATACATACAGTAATTAACAGAGCTAGCACATACTCTATATATAATCTGTATTATATAGGCAAAAGGTTACTTTACTGTATATAGAATATAAGATAATTTAAGATTTTTATAGATGTTTTAGTTATTGCATCATCTATGGAATGAAACTCCAGACTACACATTTTCATATCCAAAAGTTTGTGTGTGTATAAAGTGTATATTAAATATATTTTAAAACAAATATTATTTAAATATGCAATTTACTATACTGTAAAAACCCATATGTGTCCTAATATATTAAATTATAAATAAACTATTTTGATTCATCTACAGTAAATTGGCTATGCACATTTTTTTTCGATTCTAGAGTATGTATTAATATTATACTTTCGATCGTCTTTCTACCCGTTGTCATATACCTCCAATGAGAAAAGAGAAATTCTCATTTGTAATGTTTGTTTTGCAACACATTTTCCCTTTCATTTATATTTATACACGCACAGACAGATGGGTACAGTGTCTACAGGAGGAGGTCTGAGAGAAACTATAGGAGGCTATGGTACCATATGTTCAGGTCTCTGCTACACATTCGATAACACATTTTCCTCTTATTGTAATATTCTGCCCTTGCACGAGCTTTGAGTTTATATTCACAAACCCAAAGTAACTTGAAAGAATCTTATCTTGCAGCTCTTTCATGTTGTTGTTGATCATTGTAAACATGCGTTAGGCTATTGTGACACATCTTGCTGTTTTTTCAGTGTCTCACGCCAACTCCGTGTTTATAAAATGCTGTGTCAGGTTTTATGCTTTAAAAACACACCTTGGGACTGTGTTCTTTTCCATTACCTTGTTGCAACAACAAGCTTGATTTTAAAATCGCTTGTTTGCAAATACAGATTAAAATATGCAATAAAAAGACTAGTAAATGTATAATAAAGATTAGTGCACAGCTTTCATCCCCACTCTGGCTCGGATGTCTGTGGTTGTTTTTACGCTAAAGAGAGATTGTTTTCCTAAGCATCTCCACTTGCACTTTGATCGCTGCAATCTGATTGGTTGATCAGTCTCTTGTGTGTCTCTGCAGAACAGATTGTGTTGCTGAGAGCTCTGCTGTCTTCAACACATTCATCTTTAATCTAAATTCTAATGGTCTTTCCCTCCAGGGAGTTCACAGGTGCCTGCACCCCATAGCAATGTGGGTAAATTGATCAGATCTACAGAGGTCATTCTGAATGTGCGAAAATACTAACACCGTGTCTACACCGCATCGCGCCACGTCCGGTGTGGACAAAATTTACAATTATAATGCATTCTAATGCGTTCTATTGTCTCTTGTCGCGTCGCATCTGGTGTAGACACGGCGTCAGGTGGTTTTACATTTGGTTGCTGTGGTAATTTTTTTTCTGAAGAATTATAAGTATGTAGATTTTTTCTTCACAGAATTACTATTCTCCTCTTAGTTGTCCTGTTATTTCAACTAACCTTGACCCATTTGTCTTCTTTCTGCGTCTTGAACCCATTTTGTGGATATAGAACATATTTTACTTTTCTATTAGGACTAAATTAATCTGAGTGCCTTTGTGAGCCAAAGCAGGTGGGTTTCAATTGAGTGAAGCCTCACTGGGTCAGTGTGTGTTGGTTGTGTTTCTGCATGTGTGTGTGTGTGTGTGTGTGTGTGTGTGTTTCTGTGTGTGTGTGTGTGTGTGTGTGTGTGTGTGTGTGTGTGTGTGTGTGTGTGTGTGTGTGTGTGTGTGTGTGTGTGTGTGCGTGTGTATTCCCATGTTGGGTTGGTTTCTTTTCATGCCGCACTGTAGCCCAGAGCAAACCGCTGACTGGCGAGGCAATGTTGACATTGACAGGGATTGGTTGACTATACAGGAAGGAAGGAAAAATCCTGAAGCTTTTTTCTTCCCTTGTAAACACCCACAATGCACCTCTCATTAGCAAACTCTTAATGCTTGAAGTTCACAACAGCAGCATTACCAAGTAGTTTTGCACTTAAATAAAAAAAAGATTGCTTTGTATATTAGTGTGTTTATCTTTTAAAGAATTTTTTTTCTCAAATAGCCTTCAGATATAAATCATATGAAAGCTCTGTGAAAAGCCAGACACACTGAGGAAGGGGCTGTATGAATTATTGATGGTTATTGTTCCCGGTCAGCTTGATTTATATTAAATAATAAATTATTCACAAAGCAGAAGATGTGAGATTCAAAAACATCTCTGCATTTTAACCCCATTTACAGTATAACGACTATTGGATTAGAATTGAAATAAAACTGTGCAACCAGCAGATTAATTCAATGAGATGCGTTATTTACAGACAGCTTTTTATTATATTTTTTATTACTTGGTTATTTTTTATGATTGTGTGATAAATAGCTCTGGTTGGTCAGTGTAGCTGTTTAAAGTGCTTTTAACTAGCAAGTACATTAAAGTTATTAGCATACAGTATCAACAGATAAGCTTTTTTGTTTCTTTGTGTTTAAAACATTAGTAGTGCTTTTAAACCAAGCAAATATGCTATGGTCCCACGGAGCCAAATGTTTTTTTTATTTATTATTAATAAATCACTCAAAGATCATCTCAGCATCTGCTGACCAAAGGCTTTTGGAGCTTTGGGCGAGTGATTCTTTAAGCATGCGTGCAATGATTATCCACAGAGTTTACAATCTCATGATCTTGCCTGAGGTTGCATGCATATTTCAACACATCCACAGACTGTGGGTTATGTAGCCAAGTATTAATAATCACTAATTACCACTGTAACCTAATTGTAATCCAACACAGAGTCTCTCACGCCATACAGATGGACCACTTAAGCCCTGGGGACGAGGAGATGTGGTTGGAACAAGAGGGGAGGTCCGGTAAAAGAGAAAAGGAGAGATCTGATGTTAAGAAGAGTGGGGGCGGGGTCAATGAGATAAGCGTTAGACTCACACCAATAGAAATAAATGATTATACAGTTCTTTGTACTTACCCCAGTCTAACAAACATGGCTTATAGTTTAATTGTAAAAAAATTGAATATAATTATATAATATAATTGTGGTATATTTTAGGTTATTTGGTCTCAGATGTACAATCTGCATTTTTAAAGCTTCAAACGTAATCTAATTTAGAGCTGTATTGTAATATATTCATATTATTTATGCCTGCAAGCCATATAGTCATCAGTATAGCTCAATTTGTGAAATGTTCCTGACTGAAAATGGAGACAGTAACAGGTGAAATAAGGTGCTGTGACCTTTATGTCTGATATAATACGACACTCATAATGTTTATGAAAATTAACCTCTTGGCATGAGAGTGAATCATGGTAATGACTTGTGTTAAATAATTTGAAATACACGAGCATGAATATGCATGCAATATGCAAATGAAATGTTAATTTGAACAGGGCTGCTATCACAATTAATAGTTATTGTATTTTGTGGAGAAGCTGCTCAAATGACCTTTCCGTTGTGTCAGATAAACGATTCCAATTAAACTGGCTTATTTGTTGCAATTCATTTGCTACACATATTTATATAGTGCTGTTTTTATTACATGCATTATGAGTGATATGAAATTGCTTATGTTAGTTTATGAGAGAAATATGTACAGTATATCAGTGTAGTGAGGTGATTTTATGTGGTGTAGCAGCTGATCTATTGGTAGCCAGAAGGTTGTAGGTTTAAACCGTGCAAGAGATGATCCGTGTCCAACATTGTGTCCTTGTGCAAGACTGCTCAGGATACAGCATTTTAGGACTAGATTTATTCATGTTTTCTTTCTCTTGTTTGTGTGTCGGTTATTATTCACACTATGCTTACTGTACAGTATAGGGTTAAGGCACAGACCACTCAGATCTGTAATCTGTAGCATGAACATACACACTGTGCACACACATTGGTTTCATCTGTTTATAGACCCATTGATCAGTGCTTATATGACCTTATTTTATTAGACTCACTGCAATATTATATTCAAATATCATGATTTCTGCACATTTCTGCTAGTGCAAGAATTGACTTCTCCTGCCCTTGACCTTCTCTTTTGTTATGCAATGTATTATTATCATGCAACGTGAGACAATTATATAAAAATAAACTTCCTGTTTTTTGAAGCAATTATATAAAATATAAACATCCTGTTTTTTATTCAATAAAGCATGGAAATTGTTTATAATGAAATCAAGCCGAGCGCAGCATTCCCGCAGAACGTCTTGTGTCAGGTTGACAAAATGCAGCTCGTAAGGACATTAGTGATGGGATTCAATTCAGCAGGCAGTCAGGATGTCTCTGTATTGTGTCAGCGTAAGTACAGGAATGACACAGCACAATAAGTCACCTGTAAAGTCTTGTTTAGTCCCGTATGCTGCTGTCGTACATAGCATCTGAAATGGCCCATTTGTCAACAGGGGATTGTATCAGTTTCTTGCCTCACCTGAAGCGCTATTAAAAATGCCTTTCGGGAATCATGGTTATCATGGTTAACAAGATTCCTGCTGGTTTCCACAGAGAGAGAGACAGCTAGAAAAAAGATGTGGTGATTAGGAATGCTAAAATTAGCCTCCTTCACTATCTGCACCATGTATAATAGATTATTTGACTTTTTACAAAACCACAGTAACATAACCTTAAGCAATATGCTACTTAATCTTTTAATGTTTTGTTCCTGGTTGTCACAAATGGGCTATGCAGTAGATATTTGATTTTGTGTCACTAAAATGTGATATCGTTGTCAGACTTTCCAAAATTGGTACATTTGAAAACTGCTGTATTTTTAATCAAAATTTGGATAAATCAACAAATTAAAACCTATGTATTTATTTTTCCAGCCACTCTTTCAAATTCTAAACTCTAGATCCTCTACATCAGTATTCAGTTTCCATGTACAGTAGTGTAGGCTACAATTTTGATTATACGCAGATCAAAATATTCTCAGATCTCCATTGTGCTGTTTGACTTTTGTCTTACAAGAGCTTTCTTCTTAACAGTCTTCAGTCTTTGAAGGACACCAGGCTAATCCGAAAAGATCCCTTTTCCTCACTCTGCGTGATGTGTTTACATGTTGAATAAGTAATTTAGTCAGATTGGATCAAGCCATTTGTTTAATTTATGTCAAAGTCAAAATCAGATTTTCCTAACTAGTCCACGTTTTACTTTATATCACGTCCTGTATATTTTGCCATGTTGATGGAAGTTGTTTTGGATAATGACAGCAGAAAATTTGTTTTCCAGCTGGATGTGTATGCTTCTCACCTCTGTAAACCGCAGCTGGAACTTCCGTAGTGAAAATGTCCTTCATCATCTTGAATGATGATAATCACCGAGAAGCTCATTTTATTTATGGTTAGGGGATTTATTATTGTGTTTTAAATATAAATGAATGCAAATAAATAACATCTGTTGGTTGGTTGCATTCTTATTGAATTGATGCTTGAGATAAAAAAATTGTATTTCATTTTTTATTTGTATTTTCATGTTTATTGAATCGTAATTGCTTGGAAATATTGAGACAAATCAGGATTTTAAACTGTACTTGAGCATGTCCTTCATTTTTGTGACAGGGTTGCAAAAACTGCAGACCTCATATAAAATAGATTGAATGTTGTCATGTAATATTTAATACTCCTGAGGTTGACGGTCAATGTTTTCTGATGGTTAAGTACTCGTTCTTTTACTGCCGATTTGTTAGGCAAGAAAAAAAGACTTTTTGAACCCTGTTCATGCATAACATTTCAGGTGAGCAAAAACAGGGAGAAAGAAAACAAATAAATAGTTCTGAAAGTTGGTATTTTACAGCTTGATAATCCATTCCTGTGGGCAGCGTTCACACATCCAGTATCTTTCCGTCTCACAAAGCGCTCAGATAGACCTGTGTGAACTCATCCATTACTCACTTTATTACAGTCCTCAAAGAACAACGCTGGATTCACTCCTTATCATGAGTCTGCAGCTGCTAAACAGGTCAACATCTCAGTCTGCCAACTTCACAAAACTCTGTAGGAAACTTTTACTTGTTCGTATTTATTAAGTTATCACACCAAGTCAGATATTTGGCATTACGTCTTTGAAATATTTTATATTTAATAAAAAATAAAAATTAAGAACATGTAAACAATATATCCTTGATCTGTGTGTATATTTTCATACATTAATACAGACACATACATATTCTGTATCTTTGCGGAAACCCCATCCACAGTGTCAGGGAGTTGTTACCATACTTGTTTATTGACTGTACTGACACGTCAAGTTGAAAATTCTCTCTTATTATAGGCTGTGGTTGTGTGTTTTTATTCACTGAACTGTAGCCAAGACATTTTGGTTGAGATTAATGTCCTCTGGTCAGGATATTGACACAACACTTAGCCTAGCGTTTATGACCTCTGAGCCGCTCGAGGTAGTCATATCTCCTCATAAAACAGAGACAGCGGGCGGCAGGTCCGTACATCTCACCAACTGTAGGCTACTTGGGTAATGTGCTTCATTATTAATGCCCTTTAGTGCTTATGGCCATCTGAAGTTTAAACCAGCATCTGTGTTAATGTTCCCCATTTTATACAGCTAACAGATAGAATAACTGTAAGATCCCATCACAGGGATGTGATTCGCTTTTACAGAGAAGATCAAACACATGCTCACATCACAGAGAATGTCACAAGCTGTTTAAAGAACAGTTTACTTTGCGAAAGTTGTGGAGCGGAGGGCTGTCGAATGAACAGAGATGAGCTGTAACAGACATGTATCTGTTCTTTTGTCAGCAGTAGAATATCTACAATATATATTTTAAAAGCATCAAACTGTTATTCATTTTTTCTACAGTATGTGTACATCCCTGGCAAATATGTCAATCTGTTTTGTAAGCTGTAGGGAAGCTGTTATGTTTTTGTAGGATGGATGGATAGATGGATGGCTGATGGGTGGATGTACAGATTGATGGATGGTTTTAGGTAGATTGGAAATTAAGATGGATGCTGTGCACATGATCACTCTGTACAGGTGTGCTGACATGCACTGTTTAGGTGGCGATGTAGCAGAGGCGGTTTAAAAGGTCAGCGGGTCCACCGGGACTGCGGCTGTCAGCATTGATCGCTGATTGGCTGATGGATGGAGCGCTACTGTAAGTATCCATGCACTCAGTAGCGTTGCTTGGTAACAGCAGTTTCACATATTGTGCAAGTGGCCTTGAAAGTGATTGACATTCTAAGTGCTCTAAAAAAGAAAAGGCAACCCACAGCTTTTACATGACTCTCTCTTTCTCGCTCTCATTTAGTTGTGTCTGTATGTACATTACATTTAGTTTCTTGGCCATGGTGATGTAATGTTGATTCCATCGCTCTTGTATCTTTGCGAAAAAACAACTGATGATCTTTAGTACGCATGAAAACTAAACTAGTGTTAGTCACTTTCCTTTTTTGCTATGTTTGGGTTTGTAGCAGAAATAATAATGTGGTGTTCTAGGACAAATTTGCTGTAATGGATACCAGTCTTTGGAGGCAACTTTAAACATTACAGTTGATTTGTCCCATTTACCCTCCTAATAAATGTTGCAGGTTTTATTGTGCAATTCATCAGTGCACGGTCTTTTAAAGAAAACATGTTTTTATAATCTTGAATGAGATTGTGATTACTTTCTCTGCCTCTGGCACAACCTTTTATCTGCTGTTGGTGTGGAGACAAAAACATTTTAACCAATTATATATTGTAACAAATAACTTTTCCTGCACATTTCTGTATTATTAATGTTAAAGAAATACACCGTTTAATAACTAAATAACCCTGAATTATTTCCTGCTTTATTTCCAGCCGAATCTCCTTTTTATTTGGACATTTTTTTATTTTTTGTTAATGTAGTATAGGCTGGGCGATATATGTAAAAGCTTGATATCTTTTCAAAGTTCACTGTAAACAATAGATAGATAGATAGATAGATAGATAGATAGATAGATAGATAGAGTCAGGGTATGGCAGAAGAACCCAAGCGCAGGCAGGCAGTGAAGGGGTTAACAAAACGGACTTTAATAGTGCAAAACAAAGAAACAAAACAAAGACCCACGATGGGGATAACAGAAAAACAGGATAAACAGGACGAAGACTAACTGACACTAAACTAAGATAACCACACTTGACATAAACTAAACTGGACACTTACTAGACTCACGAAAACAGCAGGAACAGGCAATAACAGCAGGCTAGGGAGGCAAACAAGAACAGGGATACACTGAACGCCAGGACACCACACACATATGTAATACACGAGCACAAGACAAAGAAACAAGAGGGTATTTAAAGGGAAGACAAACGAGGGATAACGACACGGGGCAGGTGTGGGTAATCAAACACTTAGGGAAGGATAACGAGGAAACGAGATGGCGGGAACAGAGACGAGACACTGGAAAAACACATGAGAGGTAAAAACAAACATCTCATGGTCTTCCCACATAAAACCCAAGGACTCTGCCCCGATCCCACCACACGACTAGAATTTCATAAACAAGACGGTGGGACCGTGAACAGAGCCCCCCCCTTAATGAACACCTCCAGGTGTTCACCAAGGGGTGACTAACAAGACCTGACAGACTGGACCAAAGACAAAAACCAGACAAACATGGTGAACAAGACAAGGGGCAGACATGACAACAAGACCACAGGACTGGGGTGGCATAACAAAAATAACAAACATGGGAGGGGGGGTGGGCAAAACAAGAGTTCATAGGGGGCAGTCCAAAAGGGGGTGGGGAAAGTCCCAGTCCCCGGCTGCGCTCGAGGGCGCTGAGTCCTGGGGGACTTAGGAGGAGTCCGGGGGGACAGTCTTTGGCCCTGGGAGTCTCCCAGGGACCGGCTGGACAGGCTTGACGCCGGCTGGAAGGCCGGCTGGACAGGCTTGACGCCGGCTGGAAGGCCGGCTGGACAGGCTTGACGCCGGCTGGAAGGCCGGCTGGACAGGCTTGACGCCGGCTGGAAGGCCGGCTGGACAGGGCTTGCGCCGGCTGGAAGGCCGGCTGGACAGGGCTTGACGCCGGCTGGAAGGCCGGCTGGACAGGGCTTGACGCCGGCTGGAAGGCCGGCTGGACAGGGCTTGACGCCGGCTGGAAGGCCGGCTGGACGCACGCCGGCTGGAAGGCCGGCTGGAGGGACGCCGGCTGGAAGGCCGGCTGGAGTGACGCCGGCTGGAAGCCGGCTGGGACGCCGGCTGGAAGGCCGGCTGGAGTACGCCGGCTGGAAGGCCGGCTGGACAGCCGGCTGACAGCCGGCTGGAAGTCACCGGCTGGACGGGCTGACAGCCGGCTGGAGGCCGGACTGGATCACCGGACTGGACGCCAGCTGGATCACCGGACTGGACGCCGGCTGGATCACCGACTGGACGCCGGCTGGATCACCGGACTGGACGCCGGCACCAGGACTGGACGCACCGGACTGGACGCCGGCTGGACTCACCGGACTGGACGCCGGCTGGACACCGGACTGGCGCGACTGGATCACCGACTGGACGCCACTGGATCACCGGACTGGACGCCGGCTGGATCACCGACTGGACGCCGGACTGGACACACCGGACTGAACGCCGGCTGATCACGGACTGGAGCCGGCTGGATCACCGGACTGGAGCCGGCTGGATCACCGGACTGGAGCCGGCTGCACCGACTGGACGCCGGCTGGATCACCGACTGGACGCCGGCTGGACCACCGGACTGGACGCCGGCTGGACCACCGGACTGGACGCCGGCTGGATCACCGGACTGGACGCCGGCTGGATCACCGGACTGGAGCCGGCTGGGTCACGTGACTGGACGCCGGCTGGATCACCGGACTGGGCGCCGGCTGGATCACCGGACTGGGCGCCGGCTGGTTCACCGGACTGGACACATGACTGGACACAAGACTGGACACAAGACTAGACACAAGACTGGACACCGGACTAGACACAAGACTGGACACGGGACTAGACACAAGACTGGACGCCGGCTGCACCGGAATGGACGCCGGCTGCACCGGACTGGACGCGGGCTGACGAGGACCCGGACTGGACACCAGCTGGACCGGTGACGATGGACGCTGGCTGCACCGGATGGACGCCGGCTGCACCGGACGGACGCGGCTGCACCGGACTGGACGCCGGCTGCACCGGACTGGACGCCGGCTGATCACCGGACTGGGCTACCGGCTGCAGGCGGAGGAGCCGCTCTGCCCGCCGTGCCTTTCTTTTCTTCAGCCTAGCCACCCGCCTGGGGTCGGTGAGAAGAAGAGGAAAACGGCACGGCTGGCTCGGCTGGGACTCCTCGGAGTGGCCCCCAGGACTCCCTCCTTCCCGCTGCCACCAAGGCTGACTGGTGGGAGGCTGCAGGGGTGAGGAGAGCGGTGTGGCATGCCCACGACTCCGAGCTGCAGGGTCTGGCCCTCCGGGATGTCGCCAGCCCCGTAGAAGACCCCGCCACGGACAGTCCCCTGGACTCCTCGCGATCCATCGCGATCTGGAGCTGGTCTACGAAGCCCAGGGGCCTCAACCTGCGCATCTCCGCAGGCTCAAAGGGTTCGTCGAGGCAGCTGTTGAAGATAACCTTCAACTCCGCCTCGTCGAACCCTGAGTGGCGCGCAGTGGAGAGGAAGTCCATGGCGAAGGTCTTACGGGGATGCCTTTCTGGCGAAAGCCGAACAAGGTGTGAGCCTGGCGGCTCCTAAACGCCTCGTCCGTCTCCTCCATGCTGCCCGCTGGGTTCGGTGTAGGGCTGTTGCATTCTGTCAGGGTATGGCAGAAGAACCCAAGCGCAGGCAGGCAGTGAAGGGGTTAACAAAACGGACTTTAATAGTGCAAAACAAAGAAACAAAACAAAGACCCACGATGGGGATAACAGAAAAACAGGATAAACAGGACGAAGACTAACTGACACTAAACTAAGATAACCACACTTGACATAAACTAAACTGGACACTTACTAGACTCACGAAAACAGCAGGAACAGGCAATAACAGCAGGCTAGGGAGGCAAACAAGAACAGGGATACACTGAACGCCAGGACACCACACACATATGTAATACACGAGCACAAGACAAAGAAACAAGAGGGTATTTAAAGGGAAGACAAACGAGGGATAACGACACGGGGCAGGTGTGGGTAATCAAACACTTAGGGAAGGATAACGAGGAAACGAGATGGCGGGAACAGAGACGAGACACTGGAAAAACACATGAGAGGTAAAAACATAAACATCTCATGGTCTTCCCACATAAAACCCAAGGACTCTGCCCCGATCCCACCACACGACTAGAATTTCATAAACAAGACGGTGGGACCGTGACAGATAGATAGATAGATAGATAGATAGATAGATAGATAGATAGATAGATAGATAGATAGATAGATAGATAGATAGATAGATAGATAGATAGATAGATAGATATTTTTGGCTGTAGAATATTAAAAATGTATTTTACTGTGTGTGTTGAAAAAAATGTAGACCCACTGACCATGTAGTATTTTTGTTATTAAATGAACACATGTACGTGCTTCATGTAAAGGGGAAGTGAAATTGTTATTTGAGTTTTGCATTTTAAAATGCATTTTTGGCACATTTATAATTTCAACTATATTCTATATATGGGTCAATGACATATAACGACCATTTATCATGTGACCAATAATATCAATAATTGTATTAAATAAAAAATGTAATACATCTAATGTGTGTGGCTGAAATAAGTATTTATCTCTGATAGAGTATGCTTAAGTGAGTGGTATTTTTAACATTTATTTCAGGAAAATAAGTTTGTTAAATGTGTTAGTTTAAGAAGACACAATTATAGAACAAAAAAGTAAGTACTTTGTTGTTTTAAATACTAACACTTTAAATACTAAAGATTTGTAAAAAAAAAAATTCAAGCATGTCAAGGAAATGAATTGAATTTGAAGATAAATCGCGATCGCAAATTCATATGTAGTTTTTTTTTTTATATGCATAGGCATTGAAAGGTAAGACATTGAAGCATCTGCATTATTTTTATTGAGTAGTGCTGTGCTATACATGTTGTTTACTGTAGTGGCTGCGGTACAGTATTTGTGTGTTCCTCTTTATGGTAATTTTTATGTTGTGTTTTGGTATCTGAAGGGTATCAGGTATGCCACCAGTGCCAGCAGACCTAGATGTTTCTGTTTGATTCATGGTCTGAATAGATGACTCACCCCTTTGCAGTATACTGTATTTAGAGATATGAGATTCTGCTATTAACACGGATTATTATTTCTCAGAAAGAAATCTGAGTTAAACATGGATCACAGCCATTGTCCTGCAGTAACCTGACATTTAGATTCTCTGTTGATTGTGGTGGATTGTTCTTCATGGCGATATGCCATTACTGTCAAGATCTCAGAGGAGAAGAACCCAATTGCAGGCAGAAATGAAGGGGTAACACAAAATACTTATTTATTAGAAAAACAAAACACCCACGATGGGGAAAAACCAAGAAGCAGACAGGACATAGACTAACTAAGACTTGAGTAAACTAAACAACACTAGACAAAAGCTAAATAAAAGACTTACTAAACTCGACTGAAAATGTCATGCTAAATCTAAACGTGTGATATATTTTCTTTTCATTTTGTTTGTTTCGTCTGTGTTTACTTTCTCCTGAAATCACCTACACATGTGAGTCTTGTTTCGCATGTCCCTCAACAAGTAATCTGGTGATCTCCGCCCATTTCTCCACCTCCCTCGCCAAGGTCTGATCATGTCGCTGTTGAACTCTTGCCTCTGTTGCCATGCCGACAGTCATTTCTGGGCGAAACTATTCACTCTTCATGTGATGGCGTGATAAGTGCTGCAATTATGCAAATTCCAGCAAAAGCAAAGAGGTTTTGTGAATTTAGTCATTACTGTCACTCTCTTTTTAGCCTTCAACTGCTTTACGTACACTTGAAAACAGGCAAACATGATGACACTGATTAGTTGTATCACTATTGCCAATAGTTAGGAAAAGTAATTAAAAAGAGCCATTTATACGAAGTATTAAACTTTTTGTCTTTTGTGCTCCAGAATGGCTGTGTTTGATTTTTGGTTTTGTGAAATGCATTTCAACTTTACTATCAGAGTTTGTGACACCTGTAGCAAAAGCGTGTGTGTATTCTTCTTAGGCCTAAAAGTTGCAGGTACATGTTGTATTTGTGCACTACTACCTATTTACTCCTCAGCAGTAGGAGTCTGGCCATGTTTGGCCAAGGGCATAGGCACCAGAGTTAACTTTAATTTTTTTATTGTTTTAATGGGTCATGTCTGGGATTTGGTATGGCGGTGTTAATGTGATGCAATAGGCCGGGCATCATGCCAGCCTGGGAGAGCATTGAGAAAGACAGAGTGGTTCTTGTCGATAACACTTGAGAACCAATCACAGTATGGCATGTGGTGAGGAAATCCGAGGCCCATAGGACAAAAATCTTCTCACTGCAACAGGAGGACGCAGTGCGGCTCTCAAAGCACCTGGCAGCCAAAAAATGTGATTCATTTTTTTAATTCTAATCCCGTTTCAATGGGAAAACCATTCTTTAGACATCCATTGGGAATTATTTTACTGCTAATTGTGATTCTGCCTGCTATTAAGTCATTCTCTTGTTCGTGTCATTTAATTTTTTTAAGATGATGGTTGGATGACGCATGCAAAATATAATGTCACGTGAATTACTACAACATTACTGCATGCTGCTTCACATGCTAAAATAGTAACCTGTATATGCAATGTACAGTATGCAGTAAGCATTGCATCAGTATGTAGTCATAGTCATTAAGAATGTGATACTATGTTGTTGTGGTCATAAAGAGAGGCTTGCAGTTTATTGCAGGTGTTGTGGGAAAGGAAAGATTTATTCCTATTGTGAATGACTATATGATTGAGAATAAGAGTTATAATAAGGCTTTATGAGACAGGCAGAGAGAGAGAGAGAGATATGAAGCACTTAAAACCCAAGAGCTGAGACCTAAAGCCAGTCCCATCTGCCAGCTGGCTCTGAAACTTCAGACCAGCACTACTGAACAAACCCAAATCGGAATAAACCAAATTACCAAAGAAAGTAAAAAGTCATATTTAGACCATTGGGAAAAGGAAAGTAAAAACCAAAGTAAACTAGAATGTTATCGGACCCTAAACAGAAATTACAATGTGTCAGATTATCTCTATACTGTTCGAGATGTGAAACAGAGATGGATCCTGACCAAATACAGACTCAGTGATCACAGTCTGGCCATAGAGAATGGCAGACACAGACAAACATGGCTTCCAAAGGAAGAACGAGTCTGTGCCCACTGTGACACTGGTGAGGTTGAGACACACTTTCTCCTTCATTGTGATCAATTTAAAGAGGCGAGAGAGAAACCCTTTCACAAAATGTCAAAGCTCATGCCAGTGTTTCATAGCTCTTCAGAAACAGAGCAAATGCAGATGTTACTTTGGGAGAAGAGACACACATCGGTTGCTGCTTCATTCATCTATCAGCTGCACACCCTCAGAAACAAACTACTGCCTTCATCTGTTACAATCAATGCACACGTACACTGTTTTGCTTAAAATGTACATTTTATATGTATTTTAATTGTTTATATTTTGGTCAATTTGTTTATTTACATATACTTTATTTGATTCTTTACTCTATATTTTTTCCTTTAGTTAGCACCTTATTTTAATTTCACTTTAATGTTTGTGTTTATTGTATGTCTTTTTGTAATATGTTTAATGCTTTGGCAATATTGTAAGAACAATATTAGAACACGCACTATTGCCAATAAAGTACCTTGAAATAGAATTGAGAGAGAGAGAGAGAAGTGAAGTGAGCAAGAATGGAAGGGGTGAAATATATTGATAGATGAAACGGTTGTTTTGAGCTCTGTGACTGGCCCAGTCTCTGCCCTCTCACAATCTCTTGTCTTTTATCTCCTTTGTGTGTTTGTTTTGTTGTATACACTCTCTCTCTCTCTCTCTCTCTCTCTCTCTCTCTCTCTCTCTCTCTCTCTCTCTCTCTCTCTCTCTCTCTGATAGATAGATAGATAGATAGATAGATAGATAGATAGATAGATAGATAGATAGATAGATAGATAGATAGATAGATAGATAGATAGATAGATAGATATTTTTGGCTGTAGAATATTAAAAATGTATTTTACTGTGTGTGTTGAAAAAAATGTAGACCCACTGACCATGTAGTATTTTTGTTATTAAATGAACACATGTACGTGCTTCATGTAAAGGGGAAGTGAAATTGTTATTTGAGTTTTGCATTTTAAAATGCATTTTTGGCACATTTATAATTTCAACTATATTCTATATTTGGGTCAATGACATATAACGACCATTTATCATGTGACCAATAATATCAATAATTGTATTAAATTAAAAATGTAATACATCTAATGTGTGTGGCTGAAATAAGTATTTATCTCTGATAGAGTATGCTTAAGTGAGTGGTATTTTTAACATTTATTTCAGGAAAATAAGTTTGTTAAATGTGTTAGTTTAAGAAGACACAATTATAGAACAAAAAAGTAAGTACTTTGTTGTTTTAAATACTAACACTTTAAATACTAAAGATTTGTAAAAAAAAAATTTCAAGCATGTCAAGGAAATGAATTGAATTTGAAGATAAATCGCGATCGCAAATTCATATGTAGTTTTTTTTTTATATGCATAGGCATTGAAAGGTAAGACATTGAAGCATCTGCATTATTTTTATTGAGTAGTGCTGTGCTATACATGTTGTTTACTGTAGTGGCTGCGGTACAGTATTTGTGTGTTCCTCTTTATGGTAATTTTTATGTTGTGTTTTGGTATCTGAAGGGTATCAGGTATGCCACCAGTGCCAGCAGACCTAGATGTTTCTGTTTGATTCATGGTCTGAATAGATGACTCACCCCTTTGCAGTATACTGTATTTAGAGATATGAGATTCTGCTATTAACACGGATTATTATTTCTCAGAAAGAAATCTGAGTTAAACATGGATCACAGCCATTGTCCTGCAGTAACCTGACATTTAGATTCTCTGTTGATTGTGGTGGATTGTTCTTCATGGCGATATGCCATTACTGTCAAGATCTCAGAGGAGAAGAACCCAATTGCAGGCAGAAATGAAGGGGTAACACAAAATACTTATTTATTAGAAAAACAAAACACCCACGATGGGGAAAAACCAAGAAGCAGACAGGACATAGACTAACTAAGACTTGAGTAAACTAAACAACACTAGACAAAAGCTAAATAAAAGACTTACTAAACTCGACTGAAAAATGTCATGCTAAATCTAAACGTGTGATATATTTTCTTTTCATTTTGTTTGTTTCGTCTGTGTTTACTTTCTCCTGAAATCACCTACACATGTGAGTCTTGTTTCGCATGTCCCTCAACAAGTAATCTGGTGATCTCCGCCCATTTCTCCACCTCCCTCGCCAAGGTCTGATCATGTCGCTGTTGAACTCTTGCCTCTGTTGCCATGCCGACAGTCATTTCTGGGCGAAACTATTCACTCTTCATGTGATGGCGTGATAAGTGCTGCAATTATGCAAATTCCAGCAAAAGCAAAGAGGTTTTGTGAATTTAGTCATTACTGTCACTCTCTTTTTAGCCTTCAACTGCTTTACGTACACTTGAAAACAGGCAAACATGATGACACTGATTAGTTGTATCACTATTGCCAATAGTTAGGAAAAGTAATTAAAAAGAGCCATTTATACGAAGTATTAAACTTTTTGTCTTTTGTGCTCCAGAATGGCTGTGTTTGATTTTTGGTTTTGTGAAATGCATTTCAACTTTACTATCAGAGTTTGTGACACCTGTAGCAAAAGCGTGTGTGTATTCTTCTTAGGCCTAAAAGTTGCAGGTACATGTTGTATTTGTGCACTACTACCTATTTACTCCTCAGCAGTAGGAGTCTGGCCATGTTTGGCCAAGGGCATAGGCACCAGAGTTAACTTTAATTTTTTTATTGTTTTAATGGGTCATGTCTGGGATTTGGTATGGCGGTGTTAATGTGATGCAATAGGCCGGGCATCATGCCAGCCTGGGAGAGCATTNGTCAAAATCAGATTTTCCTAACTAGTCCACGTTTTACTTTATATCACGTCCTGTATATTTTGCCATGTTGATGGAAGTTGTTTTGGATAATGACAGCAGAAAATTTGTTTTCCAGCTGGATGTGTATGCTTCTCACCTCTGTAAACCGCAGCTGGAACTTCCGTAGTGAAAATGTCCTTCATCATCTTGAATGATGATAATCACCGAGAAGCTCATTTTATTTATGGTTAGGGGATTTATTATTGTGTTTTAAATATAAATGAATGCAAATAAATAACATCTGTTGGTTGGTTGCATTCTTATTGAATTGATGCTTGAGATAAAAAAATAGTATTTCATTTTTTATTTGTATTTTCATGTTTATTGAATCGTAATTGCTTGGAAATATTGAGACAAATCAGGATTTTAAACTGTACTTGAGCATGTCCTTCATTTTTGTGACAGGGTTGCAAAAACTGCAGACCTCATATAAAATAGATTGAATGTTGTCATGTAATATTTAATACTCCTGAGGTTGACGGTCAATGTTTTCTGATGGTTAAGTACTCGTTCTTTTACTGCCGATTTGTTAGGCAAGAAAAAAAGACTTTTTGAACCCTGTTCATGCATAACATTTCAGGTGAGCAAAAACAGGGAGAAAGAAAACAAATAAATAGTTCTGAAAGTTGGTATTTTACAGCTTGATAATCCATTCCTGTGGGCAGCGTTCACACATCCAGTATCTTTCCGTCTCACAAAGCGCTCAGATAGACCTGTGTGAACTCATCCATTACTCACTTTATTACAGTCCTCAAAGAACAACGCTGGATTCACTCCTTATCAAGAGTCTGCAGCTGCTAAACAGGTCAACATCTCAGTCTGCCAACTTCACAAAACTCTGTAGGAAACTTTTACTTGTTCGTATTTATTAAGTTATCACACCAAGTCAGATATTTGGCATTACGTCTTTGAAATATTTTATATTTAATAAAAAATAAAAATTAAGAACATGTAAACAAAATATCCTTGATCTGTGTGTATATTTTCATACATTAATACAGACACATACATATTCTGTATCTTTGCGGAAACCCCATCCACAGTGTCAGGGAGTTGTTACCATACTTGTTTATTGACTGTACTGACACGTCAAGTTGAAAATTCTCTCTTATTATAGGCTGTGGTTGTGTGTTTTTATTCACTGAACTGTAGCCAAGACATTTTGGTTGAGATTAATGTCCTCTGGTCAGGATATTGACACAACACTTAGCCTAGCGTTTATGACCTCTGAGCCGCTCGAGGTAGTCATATCTCCTCATAAAACAGAGACAGCGGGCGGCAGGTCCGTACATCTCACCAACTGTAGGCTACTTGGGTAATGTGCTTCATTATTAATGCCCTTTAGTGCTTATGGCCATCTGAAGTTTAAACCAGCATCTGTGTTAATGTTCCCCATTTTATACAGCTAACAGATAGAATAACTGTAAGATCCCATCACAGGGATGTGATTCGCTTTTACAGAGAAGATCAAACACATGCTCACATCACAGAGAATGTCACAAGCTGTTTAAAGAACAGTTTACTTTGCGAAAGTTGTGGAGCGGAGGGCTGTCGAATGAACAGAGATGAGCTGTAACAGACATGTATCTGTTCTTTTGTCAGCAGTAGAATATCTACAATATATATTTTAAAAGCATCAAACTGTTATTCATTTTTTCTACAGTATGTGTACATCCCTGGCAAATATGTCAATCTGTTTTGTAAGCTGTAGGGAAGCTGTTATGTTTTTGTAGGATGGATGGATAGATGGATGGCTGAAGGGTGGATGTACAGATTGATGGATGGTTTTAGGTAGATTGGAAATTAAGATGGATGCTGTGCACATGATCACTCTGTACAGGTGTGCTGACATGCACTGTTTAGGTGGCGATGTAGCAGAGGCGGTTTAAAAGGTCAGCGGGTCCACCGGGACTGCGGCTGTCAGCATTGATCGCTGATTGGCTGATGGATGGAGAGCTACTGTAAGTATCCATGCACTCAGAAGCGTTGCTTGGTAACAGCAGTTTCACATATTGTGCAAGTGGCCTTGAAAGTGATTGACATTCTAAGTGCTCTAAAAAAGAAAAGGCAACCCACAGCTTTTACATGACTCTCTCTTTCTCGCTCTCATTTAGTTGTGTCTGTATGTACATTACATTTAGTTTCTTGGCCATGGTGATGTAATGTTGATTCCATCGCTCTTGTATCTTTGCGAAAAAACAACTGATGATCTTTAGTACGCATGAAAACTAAACTAGTGTTAGTCACTTTCCTTTTTTGCTATGTTTGGGTTTGTAGCAGAAATAATAATGTGGTGTTCTAGGACAAATTTGCTGTAATGGATACCAGTCTTTGGAGGCAACTTTAAACATTACAGTTGATTTGTCCCATTTACCCTCCTAATAAATGTTGCAGGTTTTATTGTGCAATTCATCAGTGCACGGTCTTTTAAAGAAAACATGTTTTTATAATCTTGAATGAGATTGTGATTACTTTCTCTGCCTCTGGCACAACCTTTTATCTGCTGTTGGTGTGGAGACAAAAACATTTTAACCAATTATATATTGTAACAAATAACTTTTCCTGCACATTTCTGTATTATTAATGTTAAAGAAATACACCGTTTAATAACTAAATAACCCTGAATTATTTCCTGCTTTATTTCCAGCCGAATCTCCTTTTTATTTGGACATTTATTTATTTTTTGTTAATGTAGTATAGGCTGGGCGATATATGTAAAAGCTTGATATCTTTTCAAAGTTCACTGTAAACAATAGATAGATAGATAGATAGATAGATAGATAGATAGATAGATAGAGTCAGGGTATGGCAGAAGAACCCAAGCGCAGGCAGGCAGTGAAGGGGTTAACAAAACGGACTTTAATAGTGCAAAACAAAGAAACAAAACAAAGACCCACGATGGGGATAACAGAAAAACAGGATAAACAGGACGAAGACTAACTGACACTAAACTAAGATAACCACACTTGACATAAACTAAACTGGACACTTACTAGACTCACGAAAACAGCAGGAACAGGCAATAACAGCAGGCTAGGGAGGCAAACAAGAACAGGGATACACTGAACGCCAGGACACCACACACATATGTAATACACGAGCACAAGACAAAGAAACAAGAGGGTATTTAAAGGGAAGACAAACGAGGGATAACGACACGGGGCAGGTGTGGGTAATCAAACACTTAGGGAAGGATAACGAGGAAACGAGATGGCGGGAACAGAGACGAGACACTGGAAAAACACATGAGAGGTAAAAACATAAACATCTCATGGTCTTCCCACATAAAACCCAAGGACTCTGCCCCGATCCCACCACACGACTAGAATTTCATAAACAAGACGGTGGGACCGTGACAGATAGATAGATAGATAGATAGATAGATAGATAGATAGATAGATAGATAGATAGATAGATAGATAGATAGATAGATAGATAGATAGATAGATAGATAGATATTTTTGGCTGTAGAATATTAAAAATGTATTTTACTGTGTGTGTTGAAAAAAATGTAGACCCACTGACCATGTAGTATTTTTGTTATTAAATGAACACATGTACGTGCTTCATGTAAAGGGGAAGTGAAATTGTTATTTGAGTTTTGCATTTTAAAATGCATTTTTGGCACATTTATAATTTCAACTATATTCTATATATGGGTCAATGACATATAACGACCATTTATCATGTGACCAATAATATCAATAATTGTATTAAATAAAAAATGTAATACATCTAATGTGTGTGGCTGAAATAAGTATTTATCTCTGATAGAGTATGCTTAAGTGAGTGGTATTTTTAACATTTATTTCAGGAAAATAAGTTTGTTAAATGTGTTAGTTTAAGAAGACACAATTATAGAACAAAAAAGTAAGTACTTTGTTGTTTTAAATACTAACACTTTAAATACTAAAGATTTGTAAAAAAAAAAATTCAAGCATGTCAAGGAAATGAATTGAATTTGAAGATAAATCGCGATCGCAAATTCATATGTAGTTTTTTTTTTTATATGCATAGGCATTGAAAGGTAAGACATTGAAGCATCTGCATTATTTTTATTGAGTAGTGCTGTGCTATACATGTTGTTTACTGTAGTGGCTGCGGTACAGTATTTGTGTGTTCCTCTTTATGGTAATTTTTATGTTGTGTTTTGGTATCTGAAGGGTATCAGGTATGCCACCAGTGCCAGCAGACCTAGATGTTTCTGTTTGATTCATGGTCTGAATAGATGACTCACCCCTTTGCAGTATACTGTATTTAGAGATATGAGATTCTGCTATTAACACGGATTATTATTTCTCAGAAAGAAATCTGAGTTAAACATGGATCACAGCCATTGTCCTGCAGTAACCTGACATTTAGATTCTCTGTTGATTGTGGTGGATTGTTCTTCATGGCGATATGCCATTACTGTCAAGATCTCAGAGGAGAAGAACCCAATTGCAGGCAGAAATGAAGGGGTAACACAAAATACTTATTTATTAGAAAAACAAAACACCCACGATGGGGAAAAACCAAGAAGCAGACAGGACATAGACTAACTAAGACTTGAGTAAACTAAACAACACTAGACAAAAGCTAAATAAAAGACTTACTAAACTCGACTTGACTTGACTTGACTTGACTTGACTTGACTTGACTTGACTTGACTTGGATCTCTACAGAAACCACTGGCACAGACAGGAACAAGTACAACAATCGCGCACAGGACAAGAAACACAGGATCTTTTAAAGGGAAGACAAACGAGGGATGATCACACAGGGCAGGTGAGGGTAATGAAACACGGCCGGGAAACAATACAGGAAACGAGAGGGGCGGGGCCAATGACAAGACACGAGAAGGCACATGGAATATCAAAAGATAAACACCCCATGGCTTTCCCACACTAAACATAAGGGATCTGTCACGATCCTGCCCCAAGACTAGAAAATCCTGAACAAGAAGGCAGACCTACACAATACAACATCATTGATTCCAGAATTGAAGAAAATGACAAACGAAAATGTCATGCTAAATCTAAACGTGTGATATATTTTCTTTTCATTTTGTTTGTTTCGTCTGTGTTTACTTTCTCCTGAAATCACCTACACATGTGAGTCTTGTTTCGCATGTCCCTCAACAAGTAATCTGGTGATCTCCGCCCATTTCTCCACCTCCCTCGCCAAGGTCTGATCATGTCGCTGTTGAACTCTTGCCTCTGTTGCCATGCCGACAGTCATTTCTGGGCGAAACTATTCACTCTTCATGTGATGGCGTGATAAGTGCTGCAATTATGCAAATTCCAGCAAAAGCAAAGAGGTTTTGTGAATTTAGTCATTACTGTCACTCTCTTTTTAGCCTTCAACTGCTTTACGTACACTTGAAAACAGGCAAACATGATGACACTGATTAGTTGTATCACTATTGCCAATAGTTAGGAAAAGTAATTAAAAAGAGCCATTTATACGAAGTATTAAACTTTTTGTCTTTTGTGCTCCAGAATGGCTGTGTTTGATTTTTGGTTTTGTGAAATGCATTTCAACTTTACTATCAGAGTTTGTGACACCTGTAGCAAAAGCGTGTGTGTATTCTTCTTAGGCCTAAAAGTTGCAGGTACATGTTGTATTTGTGCACTACTACCTATTTACTCCTCAGCAGTAGGAGTCTGGCCATGTTTGGCCAAGGGCATAGGCACCAGAGTTAACTTTAATTTTTTTATTGTTTTAATGGGTCATGTCTGGGATTTGGTATGGCGGTGTTAATGTGATGCAATAGGCCGGGCATCATGCCAGCCTGGGAGAGCATTGAGAAAGACAGAGTGGTTCTTGTCGATAACACTTGAGAACCAATCACAGTATGGCATGTGGTGAGGAAATCCGAGGCCCATAGGACAAAAATCTTCTCACTGCAACAGGAGGACGCAGTGCGGCTCTCAAAGCACCTGGCAGCCAAAAAATGTGATTCATTTTTTTAATTCTAATCCCGTTTCAATGGGAAAACCATTCTTTAGACATCCATTGGGAATTATTTTACTGCTAATTGTGATTCTGCCTGCTATTAAGTCATTCTCTTGTTCGTGTCATTTAATTTTTTTAAGATGATGGTTGGATGACGCATGCAAAATATAATGTCACGTGAATTACTACAACATTACTGCATGCTGCTTCACATGCTAAAATAGTAACCTGTATATGCAATGTACAGTATGCAGTAAGCATTGCATCAGTATGTAGTCATAGTCATTAAGAATGTGATACTATGTTGTTGTGGTCATAAAGAGAGGCTTGCAGTTTATTGCAGGTGTTGTGGGAAAGGAAAGATTTATTCCTATTGTGAATGACTATATGATTGAGAATAAGAGTTATAATAAGGCTTTATGAGACAGGCAGAGAGAGAGAGAGAGATATGAAGCACTTAAAACCCAAGAGCTGAGACCTAAAGCCAGTCCCATCTGCCAGCTGGCTCTGAAACTTCAGACCAGCACTACTGAACAAACCCAAATCGGAATAAACCAAATTACCAAAGAAAGTAAAAAGTCATATTTAGACCATTGGGAAAAGGAAAGTAAAAACCAAAGTAAACTAGAATGTTATCGGACCCTAAACAGAAATTACAATGTGTCAGATTATCTCTATACTGTTCGAGATGTGAAACAGAGATGGATCCTGACCAAATACAGACTCAGTGATCACAGTCTGGCCATAGAGAATGGCAGACACAGACAAACATGGCTTCCAAAGGAAGAACGAGTCTGTGCCCACTGTGACACTGGTGAGGTTGAGACACACTTTCTCCTTCATTGTGATCAATTTAAAGAGGCGAGAGAGAAACCCTTTCACAAAATGTCAAAGCTCATGCCAGTGTTTCATAGCTCTTCAGAAACAGAGCAAATGCAGATGTTACTTTGGGAGAAGAGACACACATCGGTTGCTGCTTCATTCATCTATCAGCTGCACACCCTCAGAAACAAACTACTGCCTTCATCTGTTACAATCAATGCACACGTACACTGTTTTGCTTAAAATGTACATTTTATATGTATTTTAATTGTTTATATTTTGGTCAATTTGTTTATTTACATATACTTTATTTGATTCTTTACTCTATATTTTTTCCTTTAGTTAGCACCTTATTTTAATTTCACTTTAATGTTTGTGTTTATTGTATGTCTTTTTGTAATATGTTTAATGCTTTGGCAATATTGTAAGAACAATATTAGAACACGCACTATTGCCAATAAAGTACCTTGAAATAGAATTGAGAGAGAGAGAGAGAAGTGAAGTGAGCAAGAATGGAAGGGGTGAAATATATTGATAGATGAAACGGTTGTTTTGAGCTCTGTGACTGGCCCAGTCTCTGCCCTCTCACAATCTCTTGTCTTTTATCTCCTTTGTGTGTTTGTTTTGTTGTATACACTCTCTCTCTCTCTCTCTCTCTCTCTCTCTCTCTCTCTCTCTCTCTCTCTCTCTCTCTCTCTCTCTCTCTCTCTCTCTCTCTCTCTCTCTCTCTATTTCCTCCCTCTCGTTTCTATCCACACCCAAATACACATGGCAGAGCTGACCTTCTGACCTTAAAGAGAAGGTGGAGTTCACATGATGATTGCGTGTATCACATGTTCGGCTCACTGTTGATTGCTCTTATTAATGCAGGTGAACTGATGGACCAGACAGAGATAATTCAATTTGTTCCATTTTGTTGCAGTCATTCTGTTTTTCCAAAGTAATTCTATAGATTTAAAGGAGAAGATTAGATTATCAATAATTTAATTTAGATGCTTTGAAAAAGGTTGATAACAAAATGTTTATTTTCGTAAGAATGTAAGTGGTGCTTGCCATGCAGATTTTTTTTACCCGAGTAACGTTACATTAAAAATCAAGTACTTTTTTCCTTATACTGAAGTATTTTGGAGGATCTATACGCCCTTTTCACATGACGTCACGCATCTTCCATTCTGCCGCGAAGCAGTGTATCGTTACTTCTGCTAGCACTCCAGTTCATAAGGTGGCGGTAATGCACCTATAAACTGGTTTGCCAACCGCCAGTTTACTGGCTACAGTTCAGTGAATGAAAACACACAACCACAGCCTATTGCACATCTGCCACAAATACAGCTAGATGATGTACAACATCTTGCAGACAAATTTTTGTTAAATAACGACAAGATCAAAGCTAGAGAAAGGATACAAATTCTTCGTTGAACAGTACCTGTTTGATTATGAAGGTATTATCAATTGAAGTGTTTTGTTTCCTTTTTGTGTTAGCGAAGGTGCTAGGATAAGTACTTGAATACGTGTTCTGTCTGTTTTTTTTCACGGTTGTTAAATTCCAGCGCGACGGCAAAACGAAAGTTCTTCTTCTTCTTCTTCTTCTTGTTTGTTGAAAGACGGATGTTATGATACACTGCTTTGCGAAAAGGCGGAAGTTAAGTGACGTCATTGTGAAAAGGGCCTATTGACAGAAATGCAATATAATATGTCTTCAGAGATGTATAAAGACCTTACATAATGAAGTAAGAAAGAATGAGCTATTTCTATCTACACACACCGCAGGTGCCCTTATATTGAATTCGCCATGTCGTTTCTACAGTAGTCCAAAACAAACAAACTGCTCTACAGAGCACGTTTCGTAAATACCCTATCTCCTTTGGCAAAGAAGCGAAAACGAGACGACATCTTAGGTCTGTGCAGCCACCGTAGTGCTTGGAAGGGGAGGGCTGGAGTGAGCCGTTGGTTGCAATTTCTCAACCTCACCGCTAGATGCCGCTAAAATCTCCAGAATGCTCTTTTAACTTGAGTAAAAGTCTATGTATTTGTATTTTGTATGTATGATTTATGCGGTTCTTGCTATTGCATGTTCTCTGTGAGTTCATAGTAGATAACTATGTCGTTAGACAAACTATGTGATTTAAACTTTCTTCATGAGACGAAGGATTCCTTCATTTCAGCATTTGTTTCTGTTCTTGATAAAAGATTTTCTGTATTTTCTGTAGATCTCTCGTTCTTGTTTGTTAGTCAAAATATCTCTTGTTTTTTAGTTCCGCATTGATCTAATTAAACCTCAGATTGGCTCAAGGACTTCCTGATTACACTTAGTCCAGTGGGAGCATAACAAAAATAATTGAATCCCTGTGATAGACAGTTCAGCGAATAAACTAAAACACACACACACACACGCACACACACACACACAGCGGTTTTACAGCCTCTCAGCCCCCATACACATACACTACACCCCAATCTACTGATTTATGAGCCAAATTTATCCCTGTTCAGACAGTGAACAATCTCCATCTGGGCCCGGGCAGTGGGGGGGTTGTGGTCTCTCCTCATTTAAAATCACTCTGGAGAGTAAGACCTTTAACAAGTGTGTGTGTGCGTGCGTGTGTGTGTGTGTGTGTGTGTGTGTGTGTGCGTGCGTGCGTGCGTGTGTGTGTGCGTGCGTGCGTGTGTAGATGGCATTACAAGCAGAACGATCAATACTTAAGGTGGTGGCATTAGCATTATACCATAGCTGTGGGGCAAGAGCCAATCATGGCTTTTATTTTTTAAGGCCACATCACACATTACTGAAATTATGATGGCTTCATAGTCAAAAACCTTTATTGTGTTCAGCTGATACTATTTTTGTTAATGGTTGTTTGCTGAGTGGTTCGGCAGAAATTAGTTTGGGATTGAGGTTATCTGTTTAGTTTTGAGCTTTAAGGGATCTTGTCTTTTTAATCATTTATTTAGTTTGTGATTGTAGACCAAGTTAGTTCCCAACAGCCTACAGAAACAAGGCACACATGATGTAATTGGTGAAGTATTGTCAAGGAAAGTGTTACCCAGGTCAGTCCAAGAGCTGCAGGCATACAGCTGAAGGTAGTGGGTGTGGGTGGGCAGCTGAACGCTGTGACAAATTTAAAAACAGAACTTTAGGTACTTATTTGTGTAGCAGATAAATGAACGGTTGTGTGGGGTGTTTGGTCTGTGAATTGTGCAACAGAATGAAAAGCATTTGATGCAATTTTATTTTACATCTTTACATTTGAAGTTGGCAGTAAAAAGTGTATATTGCATCAGGCTTTATACGCCTATAAATCTAGCAATGTTCTTTCCAGTATTTTTAGCTAAAATATAATCCACTTTCCTCCAGTACACTACAGAGATTTGAAATATTATTATTTTTTAGACTGATTTGACATATTTGAAGGATGGATTGGGATCACAGAGAAGCCAAGCCCACCAGATATGTTTCACTCATCATGCAGTGCGAGACAAGGGGGGCGGGGCAGGGAGGGGGGGGTTGAGAGGGCAGGGTGTCTCTGTAGGTTACTCCTCCCATCATTGCTCTAAGAGCTTTTATAGGAATGAATAAATATGCAGACACACACACACACACACATACACATGTCCCACAGGTCCCCAAACATACAGTTCACACCCATCTAAATCGTCACATGACCTGGTCTCCATGGTAACAATAGACAAAGGCCTTTTGGTAATTACCAGTGTGAAAAACACAAGCAATTACTGGATGGGCACAATACACAGGAAAAAAACTCACAAACAGCCGGGCTTACCCACAATCCCTCTTAATCTTCAGTCAACCTTATATGCATTACTGCGAAACGTTTTTTTTTTGTGTGTTCTATTGGTGTCCTATTATCTTTTGATTTTTTTTTATATTTATTTTTTTCTTTTCAACAGGTGCTGACAATGGTCCTTTTCCATGACCCTGTTTCATCTAAATCTCCTGATCTGAATGTGCACCTTTTAAATAGTAAAATAAAGAAACTCACAAACTTGATCATTACAACCTTCACTTTAAAAAGACAAAAAGCCATTTTACTTGTGTGGTCCGGTCACTGATATTGTCATTCACATTGGTATGGAAATTTGGGCTGATCTCATTATCCGCTGCTGTGTAATGGTGCTGTGAACGGTAATACTTGCGTATTATTGATTGCAGCATATACATAATCAATGAACGGGTGGATGCCACGCAGCACAAAGGCAGACGGCCTTTATAATCAAAGCGACATTGATTTATTTTCCCTCCGATAGCATGCAGCTCACTCTAGCTGAAGGAAATCAGAAATGTGTTCCGTCTGTATATGCGGATAAATCCAAGTTCTGCACCGTCGCTGATGGAAAATTGAAAACTAAAAAACATTGCACGCTTCAAATAATCAAGTAGAACACACACAGCCTCAACGCTTCTCCCTCAACTCCCACACACACTTGCTGGAATGCATACGCACATCAAACACCTGCTCATTCGCATGCATGCACACACACTCATGTGAAAGCAATTGGCTGGGCGGTTGAAAGACCGTTCTCCTTGTGGCGGTTGCTAATGGCTACAAGGTAACTGCATCAGAGCGACGGGTCGATAACAGTCCTGTCAGTCTCACAATCACAGCTGACATACAAAAGTGGTTTGGGAGACCATGTCATTATTTGAGATAAAAACAGATTTGAAAAGATGGTTCAGAAAGACTGTTTTACACTGTGACCATGTTGTAAAGTGAAGGTGGATTTTTGGTTCAATCCCCTATATAGGGAGCACACATACTGATTTAAAATACAGCCGTGGGAAAAAATTAAGAGACCATTTTAAGACCATTTTCACTTTTTCAGAATTTACTTAAAGGTATATGTTTAGGTAAAATGATCGTTTTTGTTTCATTCTGTGAAATAATAACAATATTTCTCCCAAATTTCAAATAAAAATATTGTTTCTGTTTGCATATATTTGCAGAAAATGAAAACTGGAGAAACAGGTCAAAATAAGTTCAAATACTGCCAAGAAAACAAGTTCATATTCAATTTTAAGCAATACATCAGTAATATTTGTATATGCTTAGGAAAAGTTCAAAAATTATTTTTTTATGTGATAAACCCGATTTCTGACAGCATGTCTTGTCATGCTGTCAGTCTTTCACGTTGCTGTTGGATGACTTTGTCATGCACTACTGAGGTTTGAAATCTATTTCCACAATTAAATAATGTTATTTCTGCATTTCTTGTCAATGCATTTATGGCACCTATGTGCAGCATTAAAGCCTATGTAAATGCACCTTTTTGTACTATAGGATATATGTTTTTAGATGCAGCTTTGGTGCCGCATTTGCGGGGTAAAGATCTGCATCACATGGAGACTCATGCACATGCAAACCGAAACAAAAAGACACAAATACTGTCTCTCACACACGTTTGGAGTGTTTTTAAGGCAGGGAGCAGCTGCTGTGTGTCTTGCGCTGGTCTCTGAGGGCCTGAGGAGACAGAAATATGAGACATCTTATTAACCTCTGTTTGAATGTCTCGGTTAAGAACCCAGTAGACGTGAGACAGATTAAAACTGTCATCAGAAACAAGGCTGAACAATGGATCTGGTTGGGCTTTTTTGGTTTCACATACCAGCACACAAGTTACAGGTTGCAACTTTACAATAAAACTGCATACCTTCCATTAAAATGAGTGAAACTTTTCACACTACAGCCAGTGTGAAATAATAACCGCATTATAACTATTATATCTGATTTCTCATAAAACACATGGATGGATCATAACAAGCATTTCTTTCAGAGTTTGATAAGGTGATGGATCCACTAAAATAGCTTTCGGATCCAATTCCAGGGTGCCGGATTAGGTTCTAATCATTATTGGATCCTGTCAGAAAGCTTCCGCCTAACTGTAGTTCTTCCGTCTGTAATAGGGATGCGAGTGTGTAATGGGTCTAGAGAGCAATGGAATCTATCCGTAAACAGGTTACTCTCGTTGTAAAGATACTTTGAGGTATGGAGATGAAAATAAATGGTGTCATTTAGGTTTAAGAAAGAAAGTGAGATAATTAATGAGTAAATGGAGATTCAGAGTGTATTTGGACTAATAATATGATTCAAACATGTAGACTAGTCCTCCATTTCTCCTTTTGCATGAAGCAATTAAATCTGCTGAATATTCAGTAGCGGAATCACTAGTTAACATGCCTATTAAGCTAATTGTAATGCTCTAGTCTAAACGGTTGTCAAATTTAAGATGAAGATCATATGTTACTACTTTATATATAGCACTTAAACACATGCACATTATTATTAGAATTGGATTTAATACCAGAGAGAGAGTCTTGCTGTCTCTGGGGCAAAGGAGGCTTTTGCAAAAGTTGCAAATGCATTTCTAAATATTGAGAAATGCACTTTTCTGTACTGGATGTTGCCCTGTGAGCCATTACATTATTACCAGGGCAAGATTCGGTATGCAAGTGTGAAATTTAAAATTGTGTTGAGACTCAAAAAGCCTTTCTTGTACTCTCTAGTCTCACATAGACCTTACAAAATAATCATGTTTAAAAGTGTATACTTGGCCAGAATAAACAATATTGAATTAATTACTTTTTTGCTTTAGTAGATAGTTTTACTTTCCAGAAAGCTTGTTTCTTATATTCATTTATTTGTGCCTGATAATTCAAGCATCATTTTCTTATATTAACCATTTCCAATAGCATATTTCTTAGCCAGAGAATGGTCTCCCAATGGCTTTCAATTGTTTTCACCGACCCACTGCAGGCCCGTGAAGGACTGGGAGTTTGATATGCTCCCATGCTGCTTCTCTTCTGTTCCTGGACCACACCAAAAACTCCCTCGCTCGATATGCACAGACTCCTCTAGGCTAAATCCTGTTTTCAGAAACCTCTGTTCTTTGACATTTAGCGGATTTGAGATGCAGCTCCGTGTCTGATCTCACGCTGGTGCACAGAGGTGTTAAAATATACACCCCTGCTAATTCAGAGGACAGGCCTCGCCACTGGGGACTAGATTAATAAGTCTTTTGTTTTATAAGCCCCTCGGCCCGCAGACACAGTGCCTGAAGATAATTGAAAGTTTTGCTTCTCCATTTTAAAGGTGACATTCCTTCTGTAGCATTGCAGGGGAAACCTTTACTTTTGATGAAAAGCGATTTAAAGAAGGTTGTGAATGCATGCTGAGGATAACAGTATCTTACGGTCATGATTCTATGAAGCAGCCTGTTACTTTTTAATATGTTGTTCTTTATTACATTTGATAAAAAACTAATTTAAAGAAGACATACATTTGATATAATTATATAAGATTTTATGAATATAAAATTGGCTCAAATTAAACAGAACTTTGATTTGTTCCAAACTTGAGACATTTTGAGCCAAAACCCATGCCATTTAAAACAAATCTTCAGTGGGTGTTTCATCAGTGACCTTTCAATCTACCTGTAAGTCTGATACAGAGAAATCTTCATAGGGCTGTGATGAAGCTGTTTTTTATAAGGCAGAATATGCAGACGTCTGGACTGAGTCTGAGCGTGAGCAGAGCTGATAAGACTTCACAGCCGAGATGCTCGGCAGGGTCGTAAACAGCAGCCTCACATCAGGAAAAAGGAGAGATATGTTAAAAATTGAACTTAGAATATTTCAGGCTGAGTTTCTAAATAATATTTTTGTTTTGTTTTGAGGGATTATGTGGAGATAAGGAGGATATCTTTTTGTGGCTATATTATTGTGTAAAAGTATTTTCAGTAGACTATTAGAAACTCTTCTTTGCCAAAAAAAAAGATATTTTTAGTTGAGCAAAGATGTGTAGGCAGCCAGCCATTTCTTCAGTTTTAGGTCCTTTTGAAAACTTACTGTTATTTGTGTGTTAATTTACCTTAAATCTACTCAGCCAGTGAATGCCAGTTTTCTCTAGTTTTTAATGTTTTAATGAAGTTTATGTATATCTATAAACAATAGTAGGTTAAGACTAGCCATGCATATGTAGTCTTCATCGGTTAACTCTAATGTGATCTTTCTACCCCAGAAAGCCTTTGGCCAATTTGTGAGGAATTTCCTGAGTTAGTGTAGAATCCTTTAATAATCTTTGGATGTTTACAGGCATTTTATGTCAAGTCACATTACTGTATTGTCTGATTTTGGATGGATAGACCTTGCTCTCAACTGTCAGAATACACACATCAATATCACCTCTTTCAGGAATAATAGTTCGGAGGGCCAAATTTTAAGTTTAGACAAACAAATAAGTTTAGGCTTATTATTTTAAGGGTTCCTGTAACTGAGTTTGAAGGATTTGGGTCAAACTGTGGGCTCATGAATGCTTTATACTAACTTTTTCTTTATTGGTTTCAGACTTACTTTCCTCTTTTTACTGAATAACGGTCTGTTATAAAAGTTGAAAAGGCAAGGTTTGTTCAATTTTGTCTAACAAGTTCAGAACCACGGACAGCTCATGTATTTTACTAAGGGCAATTGGAACAGACAAAATTAACTTTTTAACTTTTATTGATGAATTTAACCTCTGCATTATTTTAATTGTATGACTCATTGACCGATAAATCATTCTTTATATTTATATTGACATTCATAGTAAAATGCATTTCATTCATTATATTAAAATGATTTAATTATTTATATTTCATTAAACTTAATACTTTATATTTATAACATTTTTGGTGAATCACTCTGGCTAAATTTTTCTCCAAAGTAAGACGCAGAGCAGAAATTTTCCTGACCAAATCTGCTGTGGCGACATATCTCTGATCGGCTCAGATTTCATTTTCCACCATCCCATCTGTGTCGTCCACCACACTTCCTAATAATGGATTCACCCGGTCTGAATGCTGCCGGGAATCCCCCCATCCTCCCCCTCCCCCTTCACACAACCTTAATGAATCCGAGATTTACTCTCTCCTATGAATGAATTTACACCAAGACATCTAAATAGCTGTACTTTGCAACATATTATTTAAACTGATGCTTTTTAAAGTGAATTGCTGGTAATCTCCCGGCCGTAGAAGCTTCCTGATTGGTCGGGCTAATTGTGGCTTGAGGGACCGAGGCAGACGAGTGGGAAGCAGAGAGCTTGTGGAGAGTGGAGATGCTACGAAGGGTTCTCCTTTATCTCGGATGGTTTGGTTGAACTTCGCAAGGGTAGGCGCAGGGGCGGACGCTTTTATGTGCTGCGTTTCATGTGCCCATTTGTGTCTGTTTCCCAGCATGCATCAGTGCTTAACAGGTTCCAGCACATAGCCGTCCTCCTGCAATTCCACCCACTCACTTTAGCCTTTTAATAGAGCGTATAATAACCTGCTCTAATTTATTCAGGCGCTGATGGGCGCTCGTAAAACCTCCAACAACAAGAGCATTTCCTCGTCTTTTATTGCTACCAGGCGTACAGTTTAATTCAGCTGAGAAGATTGAGATCCTTATGTGGAGGGCAGATAAGGATACATGGGGACCCGCACCCGCTTTCGGCAGTATTGTGACAATGCAAACAGCACGACAAGGAGCGATAAACAGCGCTGAGTGCTATTACATCGGTTAAATGGATTGTAAAATAAAGAGAGGTCATACAACTGTCGCTCTAAGAATCGCTGTGTTCCCACATTCACCACCAGTAGCCCAATAATGAGATATGATATCGCTCGACATGCAAAAGGCATGCAGTGTTTCCTCTTTCTCTACATGCTCAATTATATCAGGTTTCGTCTGTCTTTAGATTTAAAAAAAGTTGATATTTTTATTCTGAGACTAGATAGATGGATCCGCTTCCTGTAGGGCTTTTGGGGTAAAACAATACACGATCTGATCCTTTGATCCGTAGGCTTTGTCAGTTCTGGTAAATCGAGGCACCCAGAGGGAAAATGTTATATTCATGTGAGCCAGTCGAGAAGGTATGATAGAGATACAGAAAGGGAGAGAATCCCGGATGAGAAGAGCAGTGTTGGTTTTAGCCCTGTTAAGGATTGATGTGCGGGACTGGAGGAGTGATCAAATGTGCTTCTCATTGCTCATGTAAATCAATTACATTCTGGGTTATTGCTCGGAAACAAAAAGAGAGATCTGGAGATGATTTATTTATAAATCGAAGATTAAATATTTCATTAACATACATAAAGCAATGTAAACTGTAACAAATACTGTACACCCTTGGACATTTCATATTGAGCTATCCCTAGTGCTGAATCTCTAAATTTGACTTTAAAACTGGATAACCGTGAATGACCTCCATCACTACAGTAAATGTAGATGTATTACAGTACAAGTTTTTTCTATCTGTTTTTCCATGTCTTGCATTTCTGTACTCGTTTAGTGTAGCAGCAGCAATAGAAGGTCAATTTCCAGAAACACACAAACTAAAAAAACAACATTTCAACTAAACAAAGACCTAATCTGGTCATGGGGCTTTTTTACTTTACTTCTCTGTGTTTCAGTGAGTTCTTGTTTGTCTGCAGGTCACAGCAGAAGCTATAATGTCACTTTGAGGGTAATGAGGGCTCTCATCCGCTCTGTCTGTATGATCGGTATATAGAGGGCTTCCTTTGTAACCGTGACAACCCCACTAACAAAGTCCTAATTAATGTACATTCGACCTTTCCTGTAACAAGCAAAGCTAGCGAAGTTTCTGTGTCATATTGTGATATAGAGACTTACTCTGCCATGTCCCTCTGTCTCTGTCCTGACTGTTTTTGAGATGAAGTGCAAAAGGGTCATCTCAGAGGTCATCTCAGAGGTCATCATCATCTCTCTCTCTCTCACTCTCTAAAATTTGAAAGGAATGAAGTTATTGCATTCAGTATCATAGAGTTGAATTTCAATGTTTTTCATTGGCAGAATAAGATACAAATAGACAGGTGGTGTTAGATACATAGTCATAACACCTTACTGTAAGTGTGTGTGGTGAGCTGTTTTTGATTTACATCTATTTTACCTGACTCATTTATTTACAGAGAATTAAAGCTTTGACAGGCAAAAGCCTCGGGCAGCATTTATAATGGGAACAGGTTTTCAAACCTGCAGATGCGCTGTAAAACATTGAATATTAATCAGAGTATTACAGTCTACATAAACATCACACTTCCACATTTATATACAGGTGTATTAATTACATTTGGAGTCTGAAATTTTGATTTGTTGTGTTGAGCTCAAAGCACTTATTTTACGACTCTTTTTACTCCTGGTGAGTCAGTATGAAGAATTGAGGCTATGAATGTTTATGTGGCTGTTGGGACCCATCACTCTTTAGTGCTGCTGAGCGGATCACAGCCCACCTCAACCAGCATGACCATTCACACTGAGGGACACATGATGTATTAACATTTTGACTTTGAGATTATTTTTAATTCAACCCCTTGAATTATGTTTTTGCGATATTATGAAATTGTGTGATTAATTTTGATAACCATGTTAACATGAACGCAGATTGACTTTTTTGTATCTCTTCTCTTTCAGTCACAGATGAAGACACCGTCAAACGCTACTATGCCAAGTTTGAAGAGAAGTTCTTCCAGACATGTGAAAAAGAACTCTCAAAGATCAACACATTCTATTCAGGTATTTTTACATACATACCAAAGTTCGATGCACTGAAAAACTGAAGGTTCCCAAACTTAAAAAAACTGAAGGTGTCTATTCTGTGAGTGTTTAAGCTGCAATAGACTGTTAAATGCATTCAAGGGATTCCATGTTTATTGGCTGTGGGTGCACAACACTATTTTTGGACATGAAGTAATGTGTAATGCCTGCCGTGGTTATTTTGACGTCTGTCAGAAGGACATGGCCTATGTTTGGGCTGATAATATATGTACACTGCAACACAAACTGTGTTATTGCAATGACTGCAGGGTAACGGCAGTATCAACGCATCACTGCCCCTAGTGGCTATTTAAAGGATGGCACAAAAGACAAGCTGTTTTTATTTGAAAGCATGAGATCGATGGTTTGTTTGCACATAAAGTTAGTGTATAATTATAAACAAGTGTGTGAAAATAGTCGATAATTGCCTAAAATCTCAGAAAAAGCTGAAAGGTGATAAGCATTTGTTCAGAGACAAAGCAGATGTACATTGGTAATTTAGCATAAACGGATAACAGGAAATTAAGTACGCTTATAATCTGGCTTTGGACTTTTTATCCTCCAGTTGCCTCTGAAAATCATTCACCACACTCAGTCTGCCAGATAGACCAAAATAAACTATAATCGAGTTGCCCAGCCAGAGAAAGCTGGCAAGTCCATTAAGCTGTGGAAATCTCTGACCCTATAACTTCATCTTATTCTGTCTTCATATATAAAACATCAATGACTCAAAGACAGAAAACTTTAAAGGACATAAAAGATAATATTCAAGACAATATTTATGTATTTGGAATTTATATTAACCTATTGGGTAAGAGAGGCATTATCTAATATACACTATTAAAACTAGTCTGTATTTGGGTAGCAGCTGCGCTTAGTAGATGCAGTACAACAAATTCTGTCCATTTGACCCAGACTGTGTTGTGTCCGGGACCTTTGTACCTCTCTGAATGGTCCTGAATTAACAACGTGGCTTTTAAACCTTGAGTACATGCAGTCTTTGTCCCAGTGGACTAGATCTGATATTAACATAGATTCTTAGCACCATCTTATTCATGATCAGCTTGCAGAAACACAGACGTTTAGTTAGAATAGATGCCATGTTTAAATTGGTGTGAAAGAAAACAGAGCTGTGAGGGATGGAATTATACTAACAGACTGTGTCATACTATTCACACACATCTTATTTTCACAACTCATAGTTCATAAAAACACTTAAAGGTCCAGTGTGTTGTTTTTTGGAGGATCTATTGACAGAAATGCAATATAATATACATAACTATGTCTTCAGAGGTGTATAAAGACCTTACATAATGAAGCGTTATGTTTTTATTACCTTAGAATGAGCTATTTCTATCTACCGTGGGTCCATTACATGGAATTCTCCATGTTGTTTCTACAGTAGCCCTAAATGGACAAACTGCTCTACAGAGAGTGTTTCATACACTGTAAAAAGAATACTGTGAAATTTACAGCAACTTGCTGGCAGCAATTGGCAAGTAAGTTACTGTAAAACATTCCACAGTATGCTGAATGTAATTTTAATCTCAGTAACTATTAAATACTGTAATTATTTTTTACAGTATTAATCACAGTTCTGTATTTGAAATTAGAGTATTAGAATGCTGTGTTCTTTATCACAGCAATTATTACACTAGTGTAACATGCATTACTGCATTCATTTTTGTGTACTGTGAAATAAAGACACCACTTTTACCACAAAAATGACATTTATTGACTTACAACATTTCTCATGTGACAATGCATAAAGGCATAAAAATAGATTGTAAACATGCAAACATTATTTATTTTGTAAATATATTTTTTTATTTTGTAAAATTAAAAATGTATAAAACACATTACATGTATACATTACATGTTTATAATAAAAAACTACATTGTTAGATCTATACAATATATCATTGAAAAAAAACATTATTTGTAACCGACTCTGGTCCTGTATGTTTTTCCTGAACTGGAGTCATCCTCCTGGACTGAAGTCTTCTTCCTTGCAGTAAAAGACAAAATACATTATATAGACTCATTACATTCAGTGGTATTCATTCTGCAGAAGCTGCATCTGGCTTATTACACAGACTACCTGTATTTAACTGTGTTTACACCACAACTCAATAAAGATTAATGTAATTTTAAATGCATGTGTATACATTATGAAAATATAAAAGATAAAAAAAGACAAAAACAAAGTTTAAGGCTGATGCTGTCTTTAAACTGAGTTATAGAGGAGCATATCACATGTCATAAATATAAGAAACAGGCGCTCTTTACAGTGGACTGAAATATTAAAAACATTATCTTAATATTAATATTACTGTTGATATTTTAATCATGATTATTGTCAAATAATAGAATATGTTAAAATTGTTTAGCATGCCATTCTTACAGTTCATTCTTATTGACTATAAAGACAAATAGTTCATGGGTGATATTGCTGTTTTTGCATTAATACATCTTCTTTTAGTAGCATAAAAACGTTTTTTTGTTTTTCAAACTGGGAATAAACAAAACTTAAAAACTCATAACTGAAAAAGTAAATGACTGCAGTTATAATCTCGTGTTATAATGAATGAAGTTGACTGCATTAAACTTCCATTATAATAAATGAATCTGACTGACATCGTATCTGCAACCTGTTGTTTTTATAAGCAAGCGGTGACTCTTCTAAACTTCTGATTGGCCATTCCGTTCATGCGCCGAGTCAGGTTGTAAGGCTCACCATTGTAAATAACACATGTAAAAGAAATATGCACAGTGATCAGATGTAATAAGACACTTTATTCACATTTCATTTTAATCGTAACAGTTTTAACACTTTTAGTTGTATTATTCAAGGGCATTTTTTGGCCTTTTATGTTGAATTTTGAGGGCATGTTTTGCACAAAACCCCCGTTATTCTCAGACATTGGTTGCTGCAGCTTGCCCTGCAATGGATCTTATAAAGAATATGAAATGTCTAACCATTAAAACTCTTTAAAAGTCTTAACTGTTATTGCGTTTTCTTTCAGCTCAGCACACTTCAGTAACTTGTCGGTTTTCTTCACGTGGCTACGCACAAACACACATAACATACACACGGACACAATTCCAGATTATTTTTTATCCAACAGCATGAATCCTTTGCAAAACTGAAGATGTTATCAATCAAATTTTGCCAGATAAGAAAATATATCATTATATGAGCAAAACGTTTATTTTATGCACACGCTATACCAGCTCATGCCTGTGTTGTTCTCTCGCTATCTCTCCCAGCGCACTAATATACAACGCACAGATAACCTGACAAGAGGAAACTGCCCTAAATAAACAATAATAGCAACAAATAATGATAAAACTTAGAAAAAAATTACTTTGCTGAAGTCAAGATTTTGAAGAATCTGTCAAGTCTCTTCCGATGTGTGCTGACAAAAAAAATCAGTTAAAAATTACTGTATGATTCACAGCACAAACATATTTACTGTAGAATTTTCCCGCCACCAAAATTTTCCCACAATGCTTTGCAGATCTACAGCAACCTGCTGTTTACAGGTTCTACAGTAAGGATTTGATAATTTTACAGTATTAATGCTGTAAAAACTACAGAAATTTGTTACAGTGTAAATACGTTCTCCTTCGGCAAAGAAGCGAAAACACGACGACATCTTTGTCCTCTCTTAGCCAGGACCTTTAGCCGTTGGTTTCAATTCGCAACATCACAGCTAGTCTCGCGTAGCCAGACCTTATCGCCGCTTTCTTTGGCCAAGGCCCGTCCAAGAGGCCATATGACTGAAAGGTAAAGCAACCAATCACGTTTCGTTTTTGTGCCGCGTCATGTTTAGAGGCGTGGAAATGTCCCCTCAGTAACGGACCGGTGTACATTCACGAACGTGTCAAAAGTTAACAGCAACAAATATGATTACACGTTTATGCCGTGAACCTCGCATACTTTTAAGAATTAAGCGTTTAATCGATCGTGATGAATTCTTATAGCAACCGTTGTAAACACGACAGCTAACTTCTTCGATCAGACGGCTTCGTGTTGTTTCCAGGCGGACCGTTAAAGAACGCGACATGCATGTCTCCCGGAAATCCTGTGAAATTCAACCAATCAGATGATGCCGCTAAAATCTCCACATTGCTCCTTTAAGTTCACAACAGAATGAAATATTGATCTGACTGTTTGAAATTTGAATGAATACTGATATGATATCACAACATTTTAGTTCGTATTGAATAGTTTGCATTAAATTGAATTGAGTTGGTGGAGTGTAGCACCAGCCAATGCCAAAGTCATGAGTTCGATTCTCGGTGAACTTACAAACTAGTACCTTGAATGCACCGTAAATCACTTTGGATAAAAGCGCCTGCTGAATGCACAACTGTAAATTAAATAAAAAATGATGTTTACAGTGTTGACTGTTGTTGACCCTCTTGTAGACTATTGAGATGTAGTTGTACTTAAATACTTAAAATAAAAAATGTATGACTGCATGTTCTCAATCCACCACTTAGAGACACCTTGGGTTACTTTGGGAGGACTGACCCTGCAATAATTCATTTTGGGATAGTGTCTAGTAAACGACAAATTAGCTGGACATATTGTACGATCAGGACCCAAGGGTACGATCTATGCCAGCTCTCCTCATTCTCCTTCACCAGACTGCACTCAGCTCTCTCTCGCCAGGGTTATAACCCAACGCCAAACGGGCTCCCAGTGTTTACACGTGTGCTAAACCTAATACCCCCTTTCCTCTTCCTCTAAAAGTGAGATGGGCAAGCAGGGTCCTGTTTAACAAACTGCGCTGGGATGCTGGCCAGCGTGGTTAATGCCGTCTGAGATATCGCTCTTCCAGGAAGGGCTTCGTCTCTGTCAGGAAATCTGTCTGCTTCGCTCCCTGGTTAATGGCTAGAATGAGGGATTTATTTGTCATGTAAAATGGATTCTGGCGTTTCTCTTAACCCAACTGTGCGCCAAGCAGACTTTATGTCTGTCGGTAGAAATAATTGGAGTGGTTTTAATACAGTTTAGAGGTTCCGGCCTGGTGTGCACCTAGGCATTTGCTTTGCTGCAATGTTTTTGCCATACGAATACAGTTGTCCCACAAACAGGTGGAGGGTACTTCGAAATGAAACGTTGCTGGCTGTTAAATTTGTGTCACCTACAGTATAGGGGCACATCTCAAATTTAATGCTTTAATCATCTCATATTTAAAAAAATGTGGTAGCATATAATTTTGAGGACAAACTGAAGCATGAAAAGTAATTTGTATGTTTGGGTCTTCCCATAGAGAAACTGGCTGAAGCGCAACGGCGATTCGCTACTTTGCAAAATGAGCTGCAGACGTCTTTGGACGCCCAGCGGGAGAGCAATGCTCCAGGCCTTCGCAGCCGTCGTAAAACAGTGTTGCCTTTGTCCAACAAGGAACGCAACAAACACCGTAACATCAAGGATCTGCAGCTGGCCTTCAGCGAGTTCTACCTCAGCCTCATCCTCCTGCAGAACTACCAGGTTTGAGCTTTGTCTTTTTTTATTTTCTATTTTATTGTGATGGTTAATGCTGGCAGGTCTGAATTTGTCTATGAGAAGGTCATCAAAATCATTGCAACATCTGCTTGATTTTGATCTGGAACCCCATAGAATCTGAACTTCACCGGATTTCGGAAGATCCTGAAGAAACATGACAAGATTCTGGACACACAGCGTGGCGCTGACTGGCGTGTGGCCCATGTGGAGGTGGCTCCATTCTACACCTGCAAGAAGATCACACAGCTCATCTCTGAGACCGAGGTAGATCTGACTCCACAATTTTGGCATCACTTCCTGCTCATTGTCATAGTCAGATTTGAGCATCTCCAATATTGTTCCGTCTTAAATAAATGAGAATTAAGTAAAACCTAGCTTTGTAGGTAGGTATAACTTGACCTTTTTGTGTCCAGACTCTGGTGACCACAGAGCTGGAAGGTGGTGACCGTCAGAAGGCCATGAAGAGACTGAGGGTTCCACCTCTTGGAGCTGCTCAGGTGATGGATTGGGCTGGTCAAGCCGATAAAATAAACATAACAATGTTGAAAGAACCACAGATATGCAATGTTAACACTTTTTAGAGGAATCAGCTTATTATCTAATATTTGCTGTATCTTCATTTAGCCTGCACCAGCTTGGACCACCTTCCGTGTGGGACTGTACTGCGGGGTCTTCATTGTTCTGGCTGTAGCCTTCGTCCTTATTGGTGCGGTTATTTTCCTTTCTTTACACACTCGGAAGCATACAAAACAGTACCATGGGGTAACACCGTGCTTTTTGTACTATGGGACAGCTAGCACGAATTTGGCATGCATTTTTGCATTGCCACTGTTACATATCTGCTAATAAGCCGCTCATATTTAACAGAACGTTAGAGTATTATTCATGTCCTTGTTATTAATCTAGTGTTGTGACTGATTCTCCCTATCAGGTGCTTTTTTCATCCGTTATAAGAACATCTGGCCACTGGTACGCATCTATCGCGGCGGTTTCCTGCTGATTCAATTTCTCTTCCTGTTGGGGATTAACACTTACGGCTGGAGGCAGGCGGGTGTCAATCACGTGCTGATCTTTGAGCTGAACCCTCGAAATAACCTCTCACATCAGCATCTCTTTGAGGTGAGACGCTCCATTGGGATGCTTTTATTTTACACTGTGTGTAGTCTAGGAATTCGTTCGTATAAATTGTATTTTAAATGTTAATGCTTCTAAATATTCCATTTCATCTTTTTTTGTCTTTCCTCTCTCTTGGTGTAGATCGCAGGATTTTTGGGGGTGATGTGGTGTCTCAGTATACTCTCCTGTCTGTTTGCGGACTACACTTTACTGCCTATGCAGGCAAATCCCCTGATCCTGTATGGTTTTATGGTCCTCTTCCTCATCATCCCCTTCAAAACCGCATACTACAAATCACGTTTCTGGCTCATCAAACTGTTGGTGAGAGAACAACCTTTGTTCCACATAGAAATAGTTTTTAAATAGAAAACTGTATGTACTGGTGCTTTAAAACAGCATTTCTTGAACCGGGTTCCAACAGGGTTACAGTGACATTTTAGTGCACAATTTTCTGGGGACCCCCATAGATATTTGACAAAGACCCCTTGGTGACCTGAACTGGAAAAATTCTGAACTGTGACCAAAAATCTCAATGTACAGCCATGCCAAGCAATATGATAAAGCACTGCAACATTTCTTTTTCCTGCATTAACCTTCCATAAAAAAATAATTGATTCTCCAATAAAGAAATTTGAACCTTTAATGCCGCATACAGTAACCGAAGAACCTTTATGGAGTGTACTGTAACAAACAAACATTAAAGACCCTCAGTCACAGAATGAGCTTTATCAGAGATTTAATAAACATGCTTTTTTTATCAGGCTATTTGTCATAATAAATCTTAGTGTGTCTTTGTTCTGAATTGTGCCTGGAAGTGAGAAAAGAAATGAAAACCGCCTCACCCTGCCTGGTTTATTTTTTTTACCAGAATGGCACCAGTTCAATTACTTGCCTCAGATACATCCTTAACAAATAAAATCAAATTAGCTGAGAGCTGATTGGCTCATTACAATTCATAAGCCGCTATCTTTGCAAGTTTCAATGTTCTTTTCTCCCATCTTTTTATTTCAATGCCTTTATGCAGTTGTTTTATTGGCATAACAATTGTGCTTCCTCTGCCCGTGTGATATATATTGTGTTTTAGTGCATGTGTACGGAGTAAAGTGTATTTCTGCAAGCTTTATGTGTATGTTCACGTGTGTCTCTGAGCGAGACAGGGCAGTGATGTGAAGGGAAATAGATTGCAGCTCTATCTCTGCGGATGTGAGGCTGTGCCTGTGCAATCATTATTGGGATGGAGCCATCAGTGGCCGCCTGCCTCTGTCTCACTGCCCTCCCTAAGTCTAATTTGCCCAGACTGGAGTCTTATTCCGTGGGGCACACACACACACACACACACACACACACACACTTCCTGTAGATTATACACAACGTTTACTGATGGTCGAGCGGTGGGTGTTCTTCCTCCCAGATCTCACACACTGTCACTGTTCAAGGACATCACACATACAGATGTAACCTTGAAATGGACCTCCAGGCTCCAAAAATTAACACTGGCCAAGATCAAAACGTGACTAAAATTGGTCCTAGCATATTTTTGCCAGTTGTCTTATAATTTTATTAGGTACAATGTGGTTGAAATTGAATTGTAACAATCATATATATATATATTTTTTAAAGGTACATCCAAGATATTATGATGAGCCTTCACCTGTTTTGTCAGATTAAAATAACCGATCAGAGTTTGTGTGAGAAATCAATACTCCCTGGCATTTCAGTCTCATGAGAATGATGGCTTATGTCAGTGTAGTGCAAAACTATGTTGCTGGGAAATGCCAACGCAGCCCTGCAGCCTAAAAGTGGTGGGACTTCGATTTATAGAGAGCGAGTGAACCTGTAACCGTAGTAACAGTGGTGTTTTTACAGAAATTATGTTTACCATTGCAAATGTTTTTAAGGCCAGGCATTGTGCAGTGAACTGCAGCACATTTAATATCTGGTACAACTATGTTAATTTAGAAAATATCTTAATTTAGTAGTAAATATTACAATTTTAAACTACACTTTTGTGTCATGTTGCAATAGATTCACATTTATTTACATTCACAATACTTTGCTGGTCTTATTGTGCATATTTCCTCAGCACATTATTTCAAAGCAAAATATCTCATTGTCATTAGTTTTTTTATAAAAATAATCCATGTTTCATGGCCGATATATCTTCAAAGTTCATTTGCTTTTAACATGCCGCAAAAACAGAATACTATGTACCACACTTTCAAACCTGTGTTTTTAAAAGCTTATTTTGGTTGGCTTTCTTGTGTTTTTTTTTTTTAAATAACTGAAGAGTTTTTTTGTCTAGAGCCAGCTAAATTTTCATTAAGATTGAACAGTCTGCCTCTTGAATGAGCCAGTATCCAAAATCACCTTATTCTGAGAGAAAATGCACTTGACCTTAGCTGTTTATTTGTTCCTTATGTATTCCTTACAGTATAAATATTTATGGTTCATATTCTCTCTTTTCCTCAGTTCCGTGTTTTCACTGCCCCGTTCCACCGGGTGGAGTTTGCAGACTTCTGGCTGGCTGACCAACTCAACTCGCTGGTGATAGTTCTGTCTGATCTGGAGTACTTGGTCTGTTACTACAGCATGGAGCTGAAATGGGGGGATCGTAATGGCTTACTGCCCACCACATATGGTAACTGATTCCCAATGAAGACATCCTAAAATGTGCTGATTCAGTTCCTGACACACAGTCAGAATGAGTCATTCATATTGTGCTTTTTCATCATCATATATAATAGTAGATGAGTGAATGGGTACAATTAGTTGCTTTTGCACATGAATAAAGATTACACAGTGTCAACATAGACACAAGTCTTTCAGGGTCACTGGAGTTTGTCGTGTGCAGTGATGCAGGGAACATCAGTGGCTGTCTAATGGTGTGGAAATTGTAGCTTAAGAATATTGGAGGCGAAGGGGGAAAGTAAGATATATAGAGAGAGGAAAAATCAAAACCATGGGGCTCAACATTAAGACTTTTTTTGGCTGGCTGGATTGTCCAGGAATTTTGAATTTTCCTTAATTCCAACACATCTATATTTATTTCTATATATTTCAGTATATTCTACATACTTCTGTATTTTGATGAATAACAAAATTTATTTTTTACACATATAAACAATATATAACTGTACTATACTATGGTATACTGTATTACACTATACCCACTTTACTATTATCATAATGTATATCAGTGGTCTCCAACATGGTGGACATTTTATAAATAGCTTCAATTTCAGTATTTATTTTTTTCATATTACTTCCATGAAATAAAGATAAAAGTTATGTTGAAATTTCATATAACACTGAAACATTAAATAAAATAATCATTTGAAACATCTAGAGGTTTACGTGCAGCATCACAATATATTCATATATACTGTATATATATATATATATATATATATGTATATATATATATTGTGCTAGCTAGATCATGTTACCTTGATGACATATTGAACAGAATTTGCTACAAGAATGTTCAATTTATCACAGAAAAAGTGAGAACAAAACCCACGTGATTAGCATAGGATGTATTACACTGGCCCCGACAATTAAGCCATTTTTATTATTGACCATTTTAAAGTTTACCGTGTGGGAATAAATCTACAGCACTATCCAGTGTGTTGGGATGTGTTCTAATATTATTATACTTTGATATTGATAGTTTCAAAAGGTGTTATCTTAGTATTATGGATATGCATATCAATTGTCTCCTCTTTCTCCATAAGGCGATGAGAAGTGTAACAGCTACTCTTACGGAGTTCGTGCCATCATCCACTGTCTGCCCGCGTGGCTGCGGTTTGTGCAGTGTCTGCGCCGTTACCGAGACACCAGGAGAGCCTTCCCTCACCTGGTGAATGCTGGGAAATACTCCACCACCTTCTTTGTGGTCACATTTGCAGCCCTTTACAGAACCCACAAAGGTAAAAACAATCTCTCATAGGTAGGAACAGTTCACCCAAAAATGAAAATTCTGTCATCATTGACTCACCCTTAAGTTGTTTCAAACCTGTATAAATTACTTTGTTCTGATGAACACAGAGAAAGATATTTGGAAGAATGTTAGCAGTGTTCAGTTCTGGGACATCATTGACTACCATAGTAGGACAAATCAAATGGTAGTGGTGGCCCAGAACTAAATTCTTCAAAACATCAAATTTTGTGCTCAACAGAACAAAAGTATATACAATTATAAAAAATATACAACTTTTTTTTCTACTATGGTAGTGGATGATGTCCCAGAACTGAAAATTCATTTTTGGGTGAACTATCCCTTTAATATTATTTATCCAGGAGCTGAATGTGATGAAATAAAAACAATGTTACTGCTATAGGGTTTCTATACAGTAATATACTGTATAGAAATAAAAAAAATAGTAACTTTATCTGGTTCAGATCAATGACAGATGATTGTTAATTTGTTTATTTATGCATGCATGATAAACTATAGCATGTTCCATTTGTCACCAAACACCATCTATTGCATTCAGTCACACTGATTCATCTTCATCCGGTTATTGTCAAGAGTTTAAAAGCGTTCCATTAAGATTCCAGGCATATCTTTTCCCCTTCTCTCAATCTACAATTACTGTCTGATTATTGTGCCGATGAAATCCATCTGTAGTGTGAACACGGCTTCTCAAACCTTCCTGTCTCTCCTTCTGTCTGTCTGCTCTCCCGTCTCAGTCTCTTACTTACAGTATCTAACATTTCAAAGAAATGTTATGCCCCAATCGAACACCTCAAAGCACCCGGCTAAACCGTTTCATCCATTTCATTATTTATATACACACGGTTGTTTCTGGTTATTTATTTATTTGCCTTAAATGTCAGCGTTTTAAAGGCAAGCACGAGTAAATGTTACTCTAATGCATGTGTGTTTTCATTCTACTGGATTTAGGACAACAGAAGCTTGAATCAAAATGTGAGCTGGCAGCTCTCTAGATCTCCAAGTCTATTAGAAATGTCTGTGTATCAGTGATGTAGATTAGATCTGGACCACAGCCCAGAACATCTGTTTCATAAGGTCCCATTCAGACGTGACCCAATAGGACTACGTCGCCACGCATTTCATACGCTCATTAGGATTCACTCTAGACGTCCCTGGCATTGAGCCTGGTTGATATATCAGAGATCAGCTCCATCACCTGTGTAATGATTGTAACTGATGTTTCTCTACAGTAAGCTGCCGAGATAAATTATCTGTTTTATTGTAGCGGTCATGTAGACTTATTACATGAGTTGCACCATGTCTGAGCCATAGAATTTATGTTTATATTAATATCAGTAATGCAGTGTGGATTCAGAGCCAAATAGGTGTATGAGATTGATGAGGGAGATGCAATCACAGCATCATAAGTAAATACATTTGCATTTACAAAGTGACCTGTATGTACTTAAGGTACCCAAAAATAAAAAAATCTGCCATTATCCTTACTTTCTTCTGCGGAACACAAAAGATTTTTTGAAATATCTTGGTTACAGATAATTGTTGGTCCCCATTAACTTGCATTGGTTTTTTTGTCCATACAGTACAAGTCAATGGGGACCAACAGTTTTTGGTTTCCAACATTCTTCAAAATATCTTCTTTTGTTTTTTTGCAAAAGAAAGAAAGTCACACAGGTTTAAAATGAGCAAGAATTATTCATTTCTAGGTGAATTGTTAATTAAATTAGATTGTGTTACCTGGAACCAAACCCACAAACTTGGCATTGCCTTCCACCTAAACACAGTGTCATTGTCTACCACTTACAATATCGATCTCAACCTGCTTCTTCATATTTCGTATAATGTGACTTAATAGTTAAAGATCTACACGTGCATCCCCGAAAGCTGTAGGTTTCATTTGTACGGTAAGCATTAGCCAAAGAAATCAATGATGTCAAACAAGGAGAACAAAATGCAAACAGAGATTAAAGAAAAGATGTGATGGCTAATGCTGGAAAAATGAAATGAGAGAGAGCAAGAGAGAGAGAGAGAGAGAGAGAGAGAGAGAGAGAGAGAGAGAGGGAGCAAAAATAAAAAGGAAATGATGGAAAATGGATGAGCCGAAGGAGGGCGAGCTGTAATTGCCTGCCTGCGGCGAGACAGAACAGTGTGAGTGTATCGCTAGAATAATGATGAAGCGTTGAACCCCTGAAATATGTGGTTTTTTTCCGTTTTGTAGCTTTTTTCTCTCGGATCAAAACAGCCATCTTAGAGGAGAAATGTAGAGATCTGATGTGCATGGACACCTGTGCTATCCTGCCCTGATAGCTTTATAACATAGATTTAATCTGGACCATATGTACCCAGGGATTGACAGGTCGATGACTACACAGTCACATATTACAGCTTGCTTTTAAACATCGTTGATGGGATGTCAAGTGTAGTAAAGAAAGATTAATAAACAAAAATGTTGCATTGGAATTATAATATTTCTTAAATTAGAATAATATTGTTATTTTGTATTTAATCTTCCTTTTATGTACCCATCATGTGCTCAGATATTGAGGATGACACAGTCAATGTACCTCTGTCACCCTCCACTAATCGGTGAAACACCAAAGACACTTAAAACCTTATGTAAGGATGAAAGCTATTTTCTCATAGGGTGGGATGTGACATACTCCCAGTGCATTGTGGGGAGTGTGTGTTTACGAATAGAAGTTAATGAGATTACATCAATGTGTACTGTGACCATGACCAGTGTCTGCTTTTGAAAGCCGCTAAACTAACCCAAAATAAGATGGACCACGTATTTCGTGTTAACCCTACTGTGTTTTCTTTTGTAATGCATGTGTCTGGTCTTGTGAATTTCATTTTCATATTTTCATAGATGGTCTGGGAAAAGAGCTTTGTGTTGGTTTGGGTAAGGCTTTGGCGAAAGGTTTTCTAAGGCTGAAATAATATTAACAACGTGTCATGTATGTCAAATAAAGAAATATGGTATTTTTTAATTTAAGATGTAAATCAAACAAATCCAAAAATCGCTCCGCCAGTGTTTGGAGATAAGACATGGATTAAAGAGTTTGTGGGGCTGGCGTTTGGGGTAATCTAGGGACACAGTATTCAACATGGGCACTCATGGCTCAGCATTGAATTAGGATGGGCAAAACTATTGTGTGTTCCGGTGAAAAATGACCTCTGTGGGTTTCCTGGCGCCTGGATGGCAGAGTGTGAAAGGCTTTATTAAGACTGATGGGTCTGTTCCAAGTTCAGCCTTGTCTGCCGCCTGAGTGTGGGGATGCCAAATAGATTTAACCATTTACAGATACCTGCCCCGTTCTACCATCAGCCCTTGTTAAATTATTGAATATATGCTGAAAAGAAAAAAGGTTTTATTAAACGTGTTTTGTTCAAAGCTAATGCATTGCATGTGTTCATCATAAATTCAATATACTAAAAAAGAACAAATAAAGCTCGAACTTACCCTCTAACCTGTTTCCTTTGGAACATGCATAAATTGTAATTACATAAATTTTGTAATCACAAGGAAATTTAGTGGAATGTGGAGATGTCCTGCACAACTATTATTGTTTGGGGTGTGTTGTAGACTAACGGTGTTTGTCTCCCTCTAGTGGACACGGCGTAAAATATCAAACACAGGTCACTGTGAGTTCTCTGTTTATACGTCTTTGTTGTCAACTCACAGCAGTTCTCTATTTATTTTGGTTTCAGATCAGAAACATGCTGACGCTGAGGTGTTTTTCTACCTGCTCATCCTGTCTTCAGTCATCAGTTCACTTTACACACTGATCTGGGACCTGAAGATGGACTGGGGCCTTTTCGACCGTAACGCTGGAGAGAACACCTTCCTGAGAGAGGAGATTGTTTACCCACATAAAGTAAGTAGAACAGCAGCTATGATATTAAAGTAATGTTGTATTTTCCATTATTCTTGAAGTACAGAACACTAAGACTTCTTAGTCACATGTACAATAAGTATTACCACTGGTTCTCATGATGTCACTTCCTGTCTCTCTAAGGCCTACTACTACTGTGCCATAATAGAGGACGTGATCCTGCGCTTTGCATGGACTCTGCAGATCGCTCTGACCTCCATGACTGCAATTCCCTCCATCGAGGACATCATTGTGACCATTTTAGCTCCTCTAGAAGTGTTTAGGTGGAACGTTTGTGCTAACCATCAAAAACACAGAAACTACACTTATTTCTCTCTCTTCGTGAATTTGAATCTGTTTTTCCTTTTCAGACGTTTCGTGTGGAACTTCTTCCGTCTTGAGAACGAGCATTTGAATAATTGCGGTGAGTTCAGAGCGGTGCGGGACATCTCTGTGGCTCCTCTGAACGCCGATGACCAAACGTTGCTGGAGCAGATGATGGACCAGGAGGAGGGGGTTCGAAACCGGCAGGGCAAGAAGAACTGGAAACGGAGCTACAGTCTGTCGTTACGACGACCCCTTCTGTCCTCTCAGTAAGATATTATATTTTATGCTTATGTGTGTATGTAGAGATTTATGAGTAGGCCGCACCAGTTACTGTACAGGTGTGCAACAACCTGCGTGATGTTTATAATACAAACATTTGGCACTTAAAGGAACAGTTCATTCATTTTTGGGTGATCTAAACTTTTAAAGATGCCTCATGTAATAATAAAACTAACCCAAAAATGAACATTCTATCACCCTGTTGTCATTTCAAGCCTGTATGACTTTCTTTCTTCTGCAGAACACAAAAGAAAATATTTTGAAGAATGTTGGGAACCCATTGACTTGCATTGGTTTTGTGTCGATACAATTGAAGTGAATGGGTACCACCGTTGTTCGGTTACCAACATTTTTCAAAATATCTTCTTTTGTGTTCTACGGAATAAAGAAAGTCATACAGGTTTGAAATGTTAAGAGTGTAAGAAAATAATGACAGAATTTTCATTTTTAGGTGAAACTGTCACTTTAAGATATACAATTTTTATGCTATATACCATTTATCAGATTATGAATTGCTCTTCATTGCTCTAATTCCCATCCTCCTAATGGTTGTTTTTGTGTGTGTCCGACAGGTCTAAGAAGGACACTAAGGTGCTCATTGACGATACTGATGATGAAGCCTTCAGCTGAACCCACATCTCGCTGTCCTCCACCTCTCTCAATCTTCTATCGGTTCCTCACAGAGCTGCCTCAACACAACTGATCCTAAACACACACGCACTTCACGACACCATCCAAAGACTGATACAAGCAGATGTTCAGTAAGCACAACAACAGCTGTGAGACATATCAGGACACAACGGTAACATCTTACAAACACACACACACACACACACACACACGTCAGGATACACACTTAAACAGCCAAGTGTGGAGTTTTCCTCAAAATACCTTTTTTTACACTTTTAAATTTAGGTCTTGATACTTTTTTGTATGTTTGTTTAGGTTTTTAAGCTATATTACTGCATACGACTGTTTACAAACTTAATAAACTAGGATCTACAGGGAGGAGAGAGATTTTATTTAAAAGTTGTAATATGGTGCACTTCACAAGTCACACACTAAATCCGCAGCTCAGTTAGAAATAACAACAGCTCAGACGCTGAACTTATTTTATTGCTTTTTTTGCGTTTATAAGTTACAGCCCTGGTGGCACTTAAAAGAATATCTTTTAATCATATTTAATATGCAAACATGTTTTATTTAACATGCATTGCTTTGATATCAAAGCGGTCATATTTTTGCCATGTTTGGTTTGTGTTGGAGAGAATGGGAATGTATTTCTTTTATTTTAGGGAGTGGTAGCTGATGCTAAACTAAACTTTGCATTCGGCTGTCCTCTCAGGATGTATAGACTCTCTGCCTTCTTGTGTTAACCACTGCTAAATGAATAAATGTGTTGGGTAACAGAAATGTTAGATGAAAATGTGAACAGAAAAGACATACTTGCCACCCATTTTAAATTTCAATAAGAACAACTGCTGATTTAAAGGTGCGGGTAAACTGCTGATTTTAAAAACTTGATGCATTTTATTATTGAACTAATGTATTTACTTGGATTTTGTATTGCTTAACGATAATTGCCACAACCACTGCAGGCCAAAGAGAAAATGCAAACACTGCCAGGCAATTATAAACCTTATGGTTGTGATACCATTTTGTATTTTGGTGAACCATAAGAACATTATATATGGTGCATCCAAGACTAGCTCTTGTGTGGTGATGAATCTTTATAAAATCAACATGCCTAACTATGGCTGCAGTTTGGTTGTTTTGGTGATGCTTTTAGTGGCAGTATGTTTTAGGTATATTTTTAATCAGTTCTACATTTTGATGCAAAAATGCATTTATAATGTACATTGTGTGGACAGGTTTAACTTGTTACCCGTATAAAACAGTTTTTAACTACAAGTTGCATTTTTATTTGAAGAGAGATGCTACATCCTTCTTTCATTAATTCATGTCTGTTTTTTTACTTTTTATTACAATGTTTGATATAAGAAAATAGGTCATTTATTCATTGTAACTCACAATAACTCTTATTATTATAATTAAGAAACATTGTCTCTTTTAAAAAAATGAAAGAAAATGCCGTGGTTGGTTTTAATTATGTACACTTTTGCGTACTTTAACAACAGTTTGTGACTTTTCAATAGCATGTATTAATGTATTTTTGCAAGCACAATCTTTCAGTTGTAAATGTAAGAGACGCACTTCGCCTCTTTTGCCTTTATGTTCACTTGCTCTTTAAAGGAAGTGTTTTGTTGATGCTTAAAAACAATACAAAAAAAGATGTGCATACGAATGTAAGTAAAGTTTTACTTTTGTTTAAACACATTTCAGTCCAGTTTTATATTGAATTGATTTGATAACAAATCAAACACCAACCCTGATATTTGAAGATTACTATCCGTGTGTTTTACGAGATTTGTGATTACAAAAGAAACTAGAATGCTGTTCTCATTCTGACGTGTGGTGTTAATGTGTTGTATAGGTCCTTTTGTCTATTAACATGAACGAAATGTCAATTTTGTCATTCGTAAAAAAGGCATAAAATCTTAGGAACACCGTGTCTTACTTTGCTCTGTGTAAAAATCCTAAAAACATCTGAATTCTTTGTCAAGCAGGCTATCGAGGGGCACACACAAAATAAAGGAACGAACTGTACACTTATCTGATCTAGTACCACCTTATATGGATGCTGAGCACAAATTTGCCCCATTCACTACTGTTTGCATTGCCAATTGTCTTGCCTGCATGCTGCTTTTGTCTGTAAATAGTTTGATCTGACTTTTTTATGTTTTACTTGTGCAAAGAAATGTTCTTTAATTTATTGTAGTTATTATTTATGTACACGTTGAAGGTTTTTTATTTAAATGAGCAGTATTATGGTAGATGAAGGGCATTTTTGATTAGTCACTATCCTGTCTTACTGTACATGTGAATTATGTCAAAATAGTGTAACTTAAAAAGATGCTTTAGTGAATATGAAATGTGATCGGTTTTATCTAGGTGTATATTTCTACTCATAGCACTTTCATCACCAGGGTTTGTGCCCATCTGACAGGACTTGCTGGGTGATGGTGGCTTTGGGTATATTTTGTGAAATCTGATGAGAAGTGGAGAGAGAGGAGAGATGTTAGCATTCTATTAGAGTTCTGTAATGAAATGAACTCTGAAAATGAAGGGGGTTTATTTTGTAAATGATTTTTTTTACTTTTTCAGAACTGGAATAATTCACAAGCCCTGACATCATTTTTCATGGGGGGGAAGGCTATATGTTGATTAGATTGCTTGCTAAACCCATGATGTTAAGTGCTTGATATTTCTGCATCTTTTCTATCCTCCTATCTTGATGTTGTATCTCTTCTTAAATACACGACTGTGACACTGTTTGTAGTTGATAGATGGTTGTACTTTTGAGTAAATTAAGACTTGAAGAAAAATAGAAAAACTTGTGGTTCTGTGATTAAATGGAGAGACAAAAAGAGAAAATGTTCCTCCCTTTTACAGAGTAGTTTGTAAATGTTGAGTGTATTCTTATGATGGTTCCACTGATGATCTCATTTGTGTTTCTGTATACACTTTGGTGATCCTGTCATATTTGGGTTTTATAAACCACGCTTATTTTTAAAACCTTCATTCTGTGTCAGCCTTTTATTTACTTAAGGACCAGAGATTGATGCATTCAATTTAAATAACATGCCTCTGTTTATATTTATATAATTGCATAATACACAGGTTGAATGACATCATAGTTTTTAAATGCCCGCTGCTACATGATCAGCAGATTCTGTAGCCATCTTTAAGAACCGTCTGAAAACACATCTCTTCCGTCAACACCTGACTGATCAGGTCTGACTTCTATCTCTTATCTACTCTTTCAACAACAACAAAAACAACCTTAGCTCTGTATACTGTGATAGGCTATATGAGACCAATTTTCTTTTATTGCACTTATGCTTTTTGTTGTCCTTATGTTGTTCCAATTGCTTCCATTGTTTCCCTCATCTGGATAAAAGCGTCTGCTAAATGACTAAATGTAAATGTAAATGGCATTTGTGGTAGCTAAATGTATAGCCAAAACGAGAGTTTACATGACATATAAAGATCAAAAACTTATTTTGAGAATATGGACCAAACATGAAAATACTTCTTCATACACATCCCAAAATTCCTTAACACTCTTATCACTGTGCATAATGCAGTTTTGCTTGTAATACTGAAGAAAACGGAAGAAACAATATTATATACATTATTTTTCGCAAACGAGATCTTTTGGTATATTTTGTTACTGGTCACCGTGGTAAATGAGTCATAAAACATTTTAAATCGATGCGAAACAACTTTCTATAACATTCAACCAATGAACAAAAACGTGTGCAGAATCCCATTCATGCCTGTGGCCGCATAGATTGCGTAAGCCCCGCCCCCTTCCATCACGCGCATGCGCTCTTGAGTCCTCCAGAACTCCCTCCGTTTCCGCACGCTAGACGCTCTAGCTCACAGCAGCCGCCGAATTTAAAGAGACATGCACCACTTATTTAAATAAAACGACCATTGGTGAAAAATTCGATACATTCTTTCTCGTTCCCTACGTGCGAATCGTTTGCTGTTTATCGCCGATTCGTACGCTCGATGGTGTCGTTTTAAAAGAGAGTGAGCGGTCGGAACACACTTGGCAGGATCTCTTTTCTTTTTCTGCGGGCTTGGGCTGGAAGAGTATACTGGAGTAACTGGGTGGCCGTAAAGTAGACTGGACTTGTGGGGGGAAGAGAGCTGGGTGGCCCCCTAAACGAAGTGATTTTAGCACGTCGGAACCATCCGCAAATACGGAGGGACGGTAAATCATCGCGGCTTGGGTGGCTGTTGGTGTTGGGGAAGGAAACACCATGGCGAAAATTCAGGCACACAGCAGCACTGCGAAGCAAATCAACCAGATCCAAGACAAGGCCTATGTGGTTCAGAAGCAAGTCCAACAGCAGCACTTTCAGAAACTAAAGGTAAGAGGCATTGCAGCAACGGCAGGAGAACAAAGTGCATGTGTGTCCTTCCTTACAATGGATTGTATAGTAGGAAGTGCCGTGCTATTCACATTCATTTGGGGCATAGCAAAGCATTCACGTTGAGTGTGTGTGGATGCATTTGAAAATCTTACGCACTATGCAACTTAACGTTACTCACATCCGCACCGAGATCACAGTCATCTCAGCTGCTGATTTCAAGCTGGAAAAGTCCATGTATTCTAGCTAAACAACACCGATCTCCAGTCAAAGCGATGTCAATTCACCAGTCAAACACGATGAAAGTGTTTCCGCCGAATTAAAGTCTAATGTTTTCATTCGCTATATGTTTTTCATTCTCTTTACACGGTCGTTTTTTAACCGCTGCTCTTTGTTAACACCAAAGCCGGTGGCTTTTTACGTGGTCCGCCAGAAATCACAGTTTAGAGCTTCTAGCGTTTGAAGATTCGCTTTGTTTGATTTGCTTTAAATAGGAGTAACGTTAGATAAGAAAGAGATGGGGGTTTTGCTCGGCTAACAGCAGCTTTTGTCATGAACGTGTCTCCTTTCGTGTACACCAGACCTTCAAAAGATAATTAAAAGTGTTCATTTTACTTGCTTCAAGTGGTCTTCTTTTGAAAAGCACTTCGAGGTCGCTTCATCGGCATTTGGTTTGTTTTTGTTGTGAAATTTTAGCGGGTTGTTGTGAATAGCTTTAGCGCTAACGCAGCAAAGCTAAGAGTCAATGAGCGTCATCTGCCTTTATTTTACTCGTTGAATACTATTAAAACCACAAAGAGTAACGTTAGGTAAACGGCCTGTCTTGCTCTCGGACATCTTGTTTTTTGTCGTTTTTACGTCGTGGTGGTTAAATAGGTAAAGTGGGTAGATTATTTATCTTGTAGGTTTATTTAGACGTGTTTTAGGGTACGTTAGGTTTGTGTACACACAGAAAGGACAGCTGAAATGTATTCCTATGCGTAACGTAAGGCGTTAAACTTGATCACATTTTCTATTTATCACTTCTTCTTTCTCCCAGTTTTCATTGTGCATATTTGTTTCCGTTGATTTATTCAGAAAATATCTGTAATAGAATCTAATGCAAAGTCATTCAATGCAATGGCTCTCCACATTCTCATAGAATAAAGCAGATTGACTGCTTATGTGTCCTTTTAGATAAATACATCTAGTATTAGCATAACACTTACCTTTTGGTATATTGTGGTAGTACTTAAAGTTCACCCCAAAATAAAACTTCTGTCATAATTTGCTCATCAAAACTGTTTGACTTTATTTCTTATGCAGAACACAAAAGAAGATATTTTGAAGAATGTTGTTAACTGGCACCCATTCACTTACATTGGTTTTGTGTCCATACAATAGAAGTGAACGGGTGCCGGCGCTGTTCGGTTACCAACTTTCATCAAAATATCTTCTTTTGTCTTCTGTGGAAGAAAGTAAGTCATACATGTTTGAGATGACAAGAGGGTGAGCAAAATCACTTTAAGCATGTATTTTTTAGTATCATGTAAATAAATAAAGTACCATTTCTATACCATGCCACCAGCGCAGTACATTTTTGGTAAGGGCTTGTCACTGTGTAAATCTTTTGTTGTTTGGAAAGCCACATTTGTGTTTTTCTGTTGCAGGTGGAGGATGCCTTATCTTACTTGGATCAAGTCAAAATACGGTTTGGGAATGATCCTGGAATATACAATAAGTTTCTGGATATCATGAAAGAGTTTAAATCTCAAAGGTTTGTGCACGATTTTATCGGAAGTTTTTGAATGCGTTCCTGATCACAAAAATAGCATTAATGTTTGCATTCTTTACCAACAGTATTGACACGCCAGGCGTTATCAACAGAGTTTCTCAGCTCTTCCATGGACATCCAGATCTCGTGCTGGGGTTTAATGCCTTCCTACCACCTGGGTATCGGATTGAAATTCCCAAAAATGGAATGGCATTTCTCCAGTCACCATTTTCCGTGCAGGTAAGACTTCACTTTACTATTTGTGCATCACTTTGCTATTTGTCTTCTTTGCCGCCTGTGTTCTGTTTTCCCGTTTCCTACTTGGTTCAGTGTTGGAGAAAAATTAAAGAGATGTTTCCAGAGAAATGACAAAGTGTCTGTTTACTGTGCCTTCGCGTGATTCCAAAAACATTTGACATTTGTTTTTAATCATCAAACACATAGTGAAGTGTTTAGGTGGGTAAATAGCATGATTTAATGCTGACAAAGACAACATTTTTTTTGTCTTTGGAGTAACATGCATGCACATTTATTTTAGAAGTGAAAGTTTTGATTTTGTACTTCACCGTTCTGTTTGATATAAAACGGATTAATAGGACAGTTCTTAGTTTCTGATCTTCAATTAGGTTTGTTTTTCACTTTCAGATGGGCAGTTACTTAATGGATATTTAACAGAAGTTTATTGATAGTTTCAGTTGGTGATGGTAGTTTGTAAAGTCTTTGTGAAAGGCGTTTACATATCCATCAGTTTTTGCGATAAACATTTCATGCAGAACATTTTAGCATGATGGATTAAAATAGCAAGGAATTGTATCCATAATTTGAGACCTATTTTGTATAACGTTAGTCGCATTGAATTGGTTTGAAACAAATTGTAGACAAAATCTCTGTATTTCTTAAATTCAACAGACATGATCGTTGGTTTGTGTAAACATTTTGTAGTCCTGTTTTATTGAACCCCAGTGTATGTTGAATAAATAAAGTAGAGCTTTGGTTAAATGGTTCTCATTCTTTCCTCTGAAGGTCTCTCCCGGGCCAGGAAGAAGCACGGGCAGTTCTGTGGTTAGTGCCGCTTCATCAGCATTGGCTGAAGCTGGGTCAGCTCAGAATGAAGCAGTCACCTCTCCGGAGAGCATTGCTTCGTCGTCCGGACCTCCCGAACAATCGAGCAGGTTGTCACTTCCTCTACCTAGCCGAGAGAGCCAATCACAGCCGGCCACCACATCAGTGTCGCCTCCCACATCAGAGCCGAGTCCTGTGGAGTTTGACAGCGCCATCAGTTACGTCAATAAGATCAAAAACAGATTTTTGGACAACCCTGAGACCTATCGAGCCTTTCTGGAAATTCTGCATACATACCAGGTAAGTGCAGAAAATAGTGTAATAGTGTAGTAAAATATATATATATTGTCGCTGTCCTTCTGAAACCTTGTGTGTCCAGATTTGCTGTTTTTCAGGAAATGGGAAAAACACTTTTTAAATGACTACTTCGTGCGTTGTCAAAGTTGACAAGCATTTTTAAATACTTTTTATTGGTTAGATGTTTGCAAATCCCTGTGACAAACATAAAGGGTGACTAATAATAATAATGATTTATGGCAAAAAATTAAAATCACAAAATATGGAAAGGTTTCAGAAGGACAGTAGTGATATTTTTTTGTTCAATATTAACAGTTATTTGAATACTTATGTGAATCCTTTGTTTTACTTTCTATTCTAATGCTAGTAATAAACAACTAGTTAACAACAACTAAAAAACATTTGGAATCATACACTGAATCTTATACCCCTCCGCATCTTTTTTATTGAATGTTATGGCTACATTATGCTTTCAGCTATCAGTGTTGTTCTCTCGGCTCCATTTTACAAATTATTATTATAATAATATTATTAATTTATTTGTCTAAATTTTATCCAAATCAGCATAAGAAATGTAAAAAATCACATGTTGGCTCAAGGAAATGGGCTCCCGTACTGTTTTTTTCCACCCATCCTGTAAACTTATTGATGATCATTGATTTTGTGGATCTTGTGTCCGTCCGTCTGCAGAAGGAACAGCTGGAGGTGAAGGAGAACAGAGGCCGTAGCAGTGGAGGAATGACTGAAGATGAGGTTTTCTCTAAAGTGGCGAGTCTATTCAAAGGACAGGAGGATCTGCTTGCTGAGTTTGGACAGTTTTTGCCTGACGCCAAGAGATCTCTGGTAAGCAGTCAGACTTTAAACACACCCAATGATATTTAGTAATCATTTTGACTGAAAAATGTCTCTGCATAGTTACTGTTAGTCAGCAGATTATAAAGGGTTGTGTCTTGGATTACAGTTCACTGGAGGGTCTTTGACTGGCAAAGACCATCTGAAGAAAGTAGAAGAAGAAGAAATGAATAAACAGAGCAAGAAGAGGCCAAGACCCATGTTAATGCCCCACATGACGCCGCTTTTGAAGGTCAGACTTCACTCATGCACACAAAGCATAAATTCCATAAGCTTGTATATCTTAGTTTAAGTGTGGCACAACGTTCTCTTATTTTTTGTTGGACATAAACAGATAGCCCTGACCCAAGCTCATGCTCAATTTTGGGATAATCATCTTCTAAATCGACTCTTTCTTTAGTTGATGCATATTATGCTTGGATTAAGAAAAAAAGTATTAATAAATGTCCAGTGAATGAAAATTTGCGACATCTAGTGGTGAGGTTGCGAATTGCAACCAACGACTTCACCCTTCGCCCTTTCAAAGCATTACTGAGGCTGACACAGAATTAAAATTTCGTCACGATTTCACTTCTTTGCTGAAGAAGATAACATATTTACGAAATGCGCTCTGTAGGACAGTTTATCCATTTAGGGCTACTGTAGAAACAACATGGCGAATTCCATGTAAGGGGACCCGCGGTGTATGTAGATAGAAATGGCTCATTCTAAGGTAATAAAAACATAACGCTTCATTATGTAAGGTCTTTATACACCTCTGAAGACATAGTTTTGTATATTATATTCCATTTTTCCTTCCAAAAAATTACACACAGCTTCTTTGAAAAATTTCCAAATGTATTATGCCTAAACACTTTCTTATTCACGTAGAAGAAAATGAAGTATTCCTGTTCCAAGGACCCATCTTTCGCCTCTGTCGGAAAACACGGGGTCCTTCGGGAGTTCACGTTCTTCGACAAGGTGAGTTTCTCCGACACATTTGCTTGTAAGCTGTATTGAGTCAGCATTAGCTTTATGATTTACTACATTGATACGGTAATGCCGTTGTGTTAGGTTCGGCGTCTGCTCAAGAGTCAGGAGGTGTACGAGAATTTCTTGCGCTGTATAGCCCTCTTTAATCAGGAAGTGGTGTCAGGGGCTGAACTCATGCAACTTGTGACTCCATTTTTAGGGTAAGAGCTTTTTATATTAAATCCTGTTTGTGTTTTCTCACTGCATTTTAAGGACATTTCAAATCATTTGTGCCTGGTGACTCATTCTGTAGGAAGTTTCCAGAACTCTACACCCAGTTTAAGTCGTTTTTGGGCGATAAAGAGCTGTCTCATGGAGTCTCGGGCCTCTCGGAGCGCTACATGGAGGGTGGAGGCAGAGAAGTGGACTACGCTTCCTGTAAGCGTCTGGGATCTAGCTACAGAGCCCTGCCCAAGACCTACCAGCAACCCAAGTGCACTGGCCGAACGGCTATATGCAAAGAGGTATTATTTCCTCAGCTGGAGATGACAGGCTAGATATTCATGCAGAATAAAGTGTGTCTGGTTTGCAAAACACCTTTAACAAACTAATATCTTGAGCAACATGGCCACTTAAAAGAAATCCGAAATATTTATGTTAGTTGTTGGTGTATTGTATATCGGGATCAAAGTGTCACCCAAAAACAAAAATTCTGACGGTTTATTCACACTTTTTCGCCATTTAAAACACTTTCTTCTGTAGAACACAAAAGAAGATATTTTGTGAAATGTCTCTGTGGTTTTCCATCTGTTCAATAAAAGTCAATGAGGGCCAATGCTGTTTGGTTACCAACATTCTTCAAAATATCATCTTCTGTGTTCTGCAGAAGACAGTCATACAGGTTTAGAATGACTTGGGGTGAATGATAAATGATGAGAGAATTTTCATTTTTGGGTGAACTATCCCTTTGTTGTACTGTAGTTTCAAAACAAATGATGCGCCAAACCATGATGCTTTAATGAAGTCATCAGTCATGTGGTTATAAACCTAGTGGTATTTAGAGTCGTTTAATCACATTTTTAGGTGCTGAATGATACCTGGGTCTCATTCCCGTCCTGGTCTGAAGACTCCACTTTTGTGAGTTCCAAGAAAACACCTTATGAAGAACAACTTCATCGCTGTGAAGATGAGCGTTTTGAGGTAAGATGATTCAGGATTTCTGTATCTAGTTTTGAATTGAGCAAACACCATTGAATGGTGTTGAGATTGGTGCACGTTTCTTTTGCCTGATAGCTGGATGTTGTCCTGGAGACTAATTTGGCAACGATCAGAGTTTTGGAGAGCGTGCAGAAGAAGCTGTCCCGCCTTTCGCCCGAGGATCAGGAGCGCTTCCGATTGGACGACTGCCTGGGCGGAACCTCTGAGGTCATCCAGCGACGTGCGGTCTATCGTATCTACGGCGACAAGGCTCCGGAGATCATCGAGGGGCTGAAGAGGAGCCCGGCCACTGCAGTTCCTGTAGTACTCAAACGGTTTGTCCTTTTTATGTCTTTTGACCTCTTGCTCTCATTCTCTCTCTCTGCTTCTTTTTCACGAAAGATCTAAACGATGCGCAAAATAAGAAGCAAAATAAATGGATTAGTTCTAGCCGCATGACTTTTTTTCATCTGAAACGCGGTGTATTCTGCCGTTTTCCATTTCATGAAAATGTCAATTTTTTCCCGCACGTTTCAATGTGCTGTTTTGACTTACAATGAAGTCGATTTGCCGGCGTGCTGTGAGATTGAGGAGTAACTGTATCGTTTATTTCTCGTAGATTGAAAGCTAAAGAGGAGGAGTGGAGAGAGGCCCAGCAGAGCTTCAATAAAATATGGAGAGAGCAGTATGAGAAGGCGTACCTGAAATCTCTGGACCACCAGGGTGTGAACTTCAAACAGAACGACATGAAGGCCCTTCGATCCAAGAGTCTTCTCAATGAAATCGAGAGCATCTATGATGAGGTGAGTTTCTACAGGCCTTTAGAGCTTTTTATCTTCCGATCGGCTGATTTATCATGTGCATTAGTGGCTAAAAAAGGAATGGGGTTTGGAAGTGAGCCAGTCATTTTTGCTGCCTCATCTTTTTGAAAATACTCCCGAGATTACGACTTGTGGCTTTATTTGTGAGTCACTTTGGACGAAAGCGTCAGCTAAATAAATATGTAAATGGTTTTAGGAGTCAGTGGTTTGTGAGCCTTGTGAAGTTGTTGGTTTAATTTTGGACAAATTTCGGTTGAAAAAGATTTTAATCTCAGAGGACCAAGTAGTAACAAAAGTCGGCACACCAGAGCTCCAAAAACACTTCATTATTTAAAAAACTTTCACATGGCCCGTGACGTTTTGAGCACACAAGCTCTTCATCAGACCTTCATCAGACCAGCTTGTGTGCTCGAAACGTCACACGCCATGCGAAAGTTTTTTACATAATAAAGTGTTTTTTGGAGCTCTGGTGTGCCATGGGTTGGATTTACTCTCTTGGTCGAGCACCCATTTGAGATTGATGTGAGTGTTTTTGTCCACACTTTGAATCTCAGAGGACCAACCTTGTGATATTGAAGTTTAGTGAATTCCCGTTTTGAATCCAGATGTCATGATGGGTAAAACCAAAGCAGGTTTGCACTTCAAATAGAAACTCTTATTAAATCTGTTTTGATAACAGATGCTTTTATAAAAAGATTTTACGTTTTCATTGGACCCCAGTGACAACAGAGAACAGTTTGTTATGAGATTCTCTTCCTACAGAAGTCTGGTTTAATGCAGACAACAGCTTGTTCTCTTTCTATCTGTCATGCTGAAAGCCTGTGGCTACACTTTTTTTCTTGAAATGTTGTTTTGTTAAATGTCTTTTTTTTTTTTCTAAAACAATGACCGCTTGGGCTGATTTGACAGTCACTACAATGAGAAACCGTTTGAGGGCATTTAGTGAAGTTTTAGCGAAGCCCTTTTGACAATATATTGTTTCAGAGAAACGCATCGTAGTGTCATATATGTGTGGCTGTTGAGCTGCTTTACTGGAAGATTAAAATGTTTTTGTCTCAAGCAAACCAAAGGCAGGGGTTGAAAAGCTCTAAGATGGTATGAAGTCTTAAATAAGATGGAGGAAAAACCTCAGGAACAACAAGGTTCGGTGGGCAAGAGGGAGAACTGTGTAGATTTGTTTTGTGAGCAATGTTTAGAACAACCTTTTGTTGATTTTGTGTCTTTGAAGTCTGAATTTGGTTTCTCTGGTGCACGTGTATATATACATCAGCAATTGTATCAGAAATCGAAGCTACACCGAAAATAAACTGCGGTGCAATAACGGTGTTGCAGGCTTCAAGGTGTAAACGCAACAAAACATGGATGCAAACTAAGCTAAATTTAAAGGGGCAGTTCACCCAAAAATACAAATTCTGTCATCATTTACTCACCATCGAGTTGTTCCAAATCTGTGCGCATTTCTTTGTTCTGATATTTGGAAGAATGCTTGTAACCAAACAGTTCTTGGCCACCATTGACTACCATAGTAGGAAAAATGACAGTGGTAGTCAAAAGTGCAAAAAAACAACTGTTCGCTTTCCTACATCCTTCAAAACAACAGAACAAAGAAATGAATCAAGCAATTTTTCCTACTATGGTAGTCAATGGTTGCCAGGGTCTGTTTGGTTACAAGCTTTCCTCCAAAAGTCTTTCTCTGTGTTCATCAGAACAAAGAAATTTATACAGATTTGAAACAACTTGAGGGTGAGTAAATGAAGACAGAATTTTCATTTTTGGGTGAACTGTTCCTTTAATTTTGCTGAAATTATACATTAAAATCACTGTTTCCCGGACTGATTTAAAACCCTGTGCTTCTGTATCCAGGATGTTGTGGCCAGTGGCCAGCCAATCACTTTTTGTGTACAATATTCATTAAACAGTCTATGTTTTCTTTTGTGTTTTTTGACCAGCAGTTTTCTCCTTACCTTCACAGAGACAGGAGCAGAGCACAGAAGAGAGCGGTTTGGGTCAACAAAGTCGGGACGGCTCCACCGGAGGTTCTGCCAGCGAGCCCCACATGATCTTCACCTACGAGGACAAACAGATCCTGGAAGATGCCGCCTCGATCATCATCTACCACGTCAAACGGCAGCCCACCATCCACAAAGATGACAAGGACCACATCAAACGCATCATCCAGCACTTCGTCCCTGACCTTTTCTTCTCCCGCCGCGGCGAGTTGAGCGAGACCGAGGAGTTCACGGATGAAGAAGCCGAAGGGGATGACAGCAACACTGCACCGGGAGGCGGAGTCTCAGCGGTGGGCAGTCAGCTGAACGGCGATTCCAGAAGGCGGCGATGCACGTCCCCTCAGGACATGGACACCTCAGTGACTCCGCACGGCATTAGTCAGGAAAGTGAGCCGGTGGATCTGCGGGACCCGGAGGCGGAGCATCAGAAGGAGTTGGATGGCGTCTATAATCTTTTCTTTGTTAATAATAACTGGTACTTCTTCCTGCGGCTACACCAAACCCTGTGTTCGCGGCTGTTGAAGGTTTACAGACAGGCGGAGAGACAGTTACTGGAACACAGGGCGGAGCAGAATCGGGAACGACTGCTCATGGGAGAGGGGCGCAGGGAAAAGTCGAGTGACCTCGCTATGGAGCTGCGCCTTAAACAGCCAAGTGAGTAGAATCATGCTTATTAGCACATGTACATTCATATGAAACCGGGTTATTGTGGTTGGTTAATTAATAATGTTTATTTAGGATAAGGTATAAATGTAAAATAAGGAATTTCTGTCATCATTTACCCACCCTCTTGTCATTTCAAACCTGTATGACTTTCTTTCTTCTGAAGAACACAAGAGAAGATATTTTGAAGAATGTTGGTAACTGAACTGAAATAATGACAGAATTTTCATTTTTGGGTTAAGTATCCCTTTAATCTATTATGGGTGAAATACTTGGATTATTTAGGAGTATTTAGAATTAAAGGAAGGACTCAAAGCATCTGGTGTCAAAATATCATGGAGCACAGGCTTGTACAATAAATGTGCACCATTGTAAAATCATTCCTGTTTCTGTTGTATTAGGTGAGGTGGAGTTAGAGGAATATTACCCAGCGTTCTTAGACATGGTCCGCAGTCTACTGGATGGAAACCTGGAGTCCACACAGTACGAGGACACCCTGCGAGAGATGTTCACCATCCACGCTTACATCGGCTTTACTGTTGACAAGCTCGTCCAGAACATTGTCAGACAGGTGGGTGGAGGTGTAAGACTGCACCAACCAAACGTTTTACAGCCGTATTCTGTACGTATCCTGTTTTTTTTACCAAACACAGTCATAATTTACTCTTTCAGTGCCATTTTTACTCAACTCAACTCAACTCAACTTTATTTATATAGCGCTTTTACAATTTTCATTGTTACAAAGCAGCTGTACATGAGACACATTGACTACAAGCAAAACAATCAAAGTTGTACCTGCAAAAACAAGAAAAGGTTGAAAACACAGAAGACAGACACACCCACACACAAAACACTCCACACACACAACACGCACCAACACACACACCCACATACAAAACACTCCACACACACAGACACAGAGACACACACACACACGGATGCGCACGCACACACAAACAACACACACACACACGTACGTACACAGACAAGTACGCACACACACACACGCTCAGTGAGAGCACACAATTAGGATAAAGGAGAGAGAAGCACAGGTCAAATATAACAGATAATAAATTCCTATATGCAATATTAATGAAGTAAAACTTTAAGATTCTAAAGCAGCCCCCCCGGTCAGGCAGATAGTGCAAAAACAGTATGCAAACGGTGGCGAGGAACCCAAAACTCTAATGGAGAAAAAAAACCTCAGGAGAACCCAGGCCCAACCAGGGGATTCCAGTTCCCCTCTGGCAAAAGCTGCTGCCTCTGCACAAGCTCCAGAGAACTGTTTTACTGTTTTAACAAACCTTTTTTTACACTGGCATTGTGCAGAATCCACTTAAGCCGGGCTGCAGGCATGTCCTAAAAAGTGAAGCCAAAGAAATTTGATCGCCCCCTAGTGGATGTGTGCAGTTTAGGTCATAAACCCCACCCTCTCCATGTAAATGAACTGGAATCACCACAAACTAAAAATCACCTTGCGCTTCAAATATACTTTTGCCAAAGATGGTTTCTGTCTTTTTAGTAAGCTCTTATCATGCTCATTTATGTTCAAGTGTTCGTTTTTTTAATACGTTTGGTTTTAGTTAAAAGATGTTATAAAAAAGGGGCACGGTAACATGATTTCTTTGTTTACAATTTAGTCATCGGGGAATATGGGTGGGACCTTGATACCACTGCTCCACCTTCCGCTCGCTACAGCCAAGACTCTGGCTCCAAATTAAGTCATTGACACAATATGTCAGCGGCCATATCTCAGGCATTTTGACTTTCTTTCTTTTTTTCAGTTTGGATTTTTCTAGACTGGAAGTCAATGGTGACACGCCGGTCTATGACTTAATCGTGAAAGCTAAAACATGACCAATGTAGCACATATATTTCATAATGAACTCATCAAAGGGTGGGCAGTGATATACCTGATTGTGTCAAATGATGGGTGTTGATTTTGTGTGGTCATACACGTATGTTAATGAAATTATGGTTGTGGCATCATAACTGACCATTTCAAAATAAAGCCTTTTTGCTTTTTTCCTAAGTGTAGGTGGAACTTAATTTGATCCCTTTAACTCGTGTGGGTTTGTGCAAATAATTAAAGAACATCTATTGTGATCTAACATGCTTCTTTCCGATTGGCTCTCGCAGCTTCAACACCTGGTCAGCGATGAGGTGTGCCTGCAGGTGACTGAACTATACCTTGCAGAGAGAAAAAGGGGAGCTGCCGGTGGAAATCTCTCCTCTCAGTGTGTTCGTTCCGCATGGGAAGCCAGTTATCAGTGGAAAGCGGAGAGAGTCATGGCGGAGGAGAACTGCTTCAAGGTTTCGACTTCATTTAAATTTGAATATGCTTAAATAGTTATTACCTATCCATATAACAGTTGACCTGGGAGTCCACACATTTCTATTACGACACATTTTAGGGATGCAGGTTTTGTAATGGTCTTGTTTAGTTGTCCATTCTTGTTTTCATTTTTGTTTCATTTTCTCTAGGTGATGTTCATACAAAATAAAGGTCAGGTAACCTTAACCATTGAGCTGCTAGACACTGAGGAGGCCCAATGCGATGACCCGCTGGATATTCAGGTAAACTTTTGATTGGAGAGACATGCATGAGTTGCTTTTTGACTTACCAACGAAATGACCAGAGGTGGACAGTAAGTAAATTTACCTGAGTACTGTACTTAAGTACACTTTCTGAATATCTGTACTTTACTTGAGTATTATTTTTTCTGAGTACTTGTACTTTAACTTCACTACATTTGAAAGACAAATATCATACTTTTTACTCCACTACATTTATAAAAAGTTCCAAAAGTAAAAAAATGGTTTCTATGCAGCGGGTTTTCCTGTGTGCGCAATTTATCTGGTTTGCGATCTGCCAGGACCTTTTACTGTTGCCAAGTATTTCAGTTTTTCTAAGCTCGCGGTTTTCCGACAAGCTTTGAATGGCCATTTGGCGGATTTTTTTACGCGAATCTGGCAACTCTGGGATCTTCCCGCTAAACTAATGTAAACGACGGCGCAGCTACACCGTTGATAGCGCTCTAAAAAGGCAAATAGAACAATAAAAGAGGAAAAAGGCACATGTTAAAGTGTGGTGTAATCATCTGTGGGTTACGATCAGTCAAAGATCGTAGAAACATTGTCATGAAAATGATCGGCATAACGGCTAAACGGTAAATAAGCATCACATACACCTTGAGCTACACGTGCGTGTTAACTTCTGATCTGCTGCTGTATCATTTAAAGTGATTTGGATAATGAATGATGTTTTTACTGAAGTAACTATAGTTGAAGTATTCCTGTTGAAATAAAAACAATAGAACCCTGCCCAAAATACAACATAAAATGTAATGGATTTAATGGTTATAATGGGACTTGTACTATGGATACTTGTTGTCTAGTTGTATGTGATGGATTCTATTGATGGGATGGTAAATCCTATTGGAATAAAACCCAAAACACACTACAGCAGGAATTTAATTTAAAAATCTCATTCTAATTAAAAACTTCATTGTTTTTTTCAGCAGGGATGGTATTTGCAGTAAAACCACAGTATCCACATATTTACCATTTTCTATATATAGGAACCATACTCCAATTAATAATCTTTAGTAAAACCACAGCAACTAAAATACCATAGTTTCATTATACTAGCTATAGTTTATGTTTGTAGTTAAATTATGGTAATACAAATGGTAATAAATCCAACAAACACATGGCTTCTACACTTGACTATTTACAAGAACCTTATTACTTACTGGTAAATTGCTGCTAAAACTGGTTAAGGGAATATACAAAATAAAAGAACACTGCTCATAAATACATATAGGCCTAGGGGGCTAATGAGGATAATTAGGCTAAATGATCATACAGGATTATATCTAAACTAAACATATATGTGTTAAACATATAAAGCTCTTAAAGGAGTTGCTCACTGCAAAATTTTCCCCCATTGACTTTCCATAGTAGGAATAAAAACTACTATGGAAAGTCAATGGGGGCAAATTTTGAAGTGAACTACTCCTTTAATACAACTGATACTGTGAGCTACTCAGTGTTTTCAGTAGGTTGCTTCAGAGGCATAAGGTATACTTCAATAAAACAATGCAAAACTGACATAAAGGAAATGTACTTTTAATACTTGAGTACTTTTAAAAGCATGTACTTCTGTACTTTTACTCAAGTAAGAATCTGTCTTTACAACTTTTACTTGTAGTGGAGTAATATTTGACCAGTAGTATCTGTACTTTTATTCAAGTAAGGAAGTTGTGTACTTCGTCCACCTCTGGAAATGACCAAGTTTGTATAAATTGTATTACAAATATCTGTGACTAGGTTTGGTCGGTCAATCTAGTGCTCTTTTAGTTCTTTTTGCAGCATTTACATTTATCATATTTGGTTGTCTTGTTTCAGAGTCTGTCTAATTACATGGAGCAGTATATAGGAACGGAGTCGATGTGCTCTCAGACAGAAGGCTACTACTTCAAACCTGTATTTCTACCCAGGTAAAAACCATACGTAAATTTAACCTGCTCTGTTTATGCTGTTTCTTCTTTTGTGCATATTTTATATATGAAGAGTTCATTTGCAAAAACTGATTTTTTTCAAATGTTCAAAAGTCAGTTTTTTGAATGTGCGTTCCAATTAATATCAATCAAACTGCAGTTGGGTTGTTTTGATTACATTTACATTTATTCATTTGGCAGACGCTTTTATCCAAAGTGACTTACAAGTAGGAGAGCATATAACATTTTGTCAACACGCTAAACCGTACCATTAGTTTACTAAGTAATTAAAGGAAAAGTTCACCTCAAAATCAAAATTGGGTTATTTTTTACTCGCCCACATAACGTTCAACGTGTTTTAAGACCTCCCGGCGTCTTCGCATACCTGAACACATTTGAGCCAAACACTCATCCAAACCCATCAATGACTTTCACACTGGGCTACAGTCATTTTGGAACAGAAAAAGGTCCCTCCAAAACTCTTTAATATGGTATTGTATGATATAGCATTAAAGGTCCAATGTGTAATTTTTTTGGAGGATCTATTGACAAAAATGCAATATAATAATATACATAACTATGTCTTCAGAGGTGTATAAAGACCTTACGTAATGAAACGTCATGTTTTTATTACCTTAGAATAAGCTATTTCTATCTACATACACCGCGGGTCCCCTTACATGGAATGTGCCATGTTTTTACTACAGGAGCCCTAAACGGACAAACTGCTCTACAGAGTGCGTTTCATAAATACATGATCTCTTTTGGCAAAGAAGCATAAACGTGACGACATCTTAGTCCTGTGTCAGCCACCGCTTCGAAAGGGAAGGGGATGGATGGATTGATCCATTGGTTGCAATTCGCAACCAGCAGATGCCGCTAAATTTCATACACTGGACCTCTAATGATATAAAAATAACTTGAATAACAAACGTAATGTTGAATCTTCACTGGGGAAAGTACATGTACCTCTGGTCTCTCCTGTAGGAATCTGAGGCATTTTCGCAGCTGGCAGCTCAAGCAGGTGGAAGCCATGCGCTGCAGGAGAGAATGGCATCGGAAGATGGGCGTAGAGACGGCCGGAAATCTGGACTGCCGATTCAAACTCAACACGCACAAGATGGTGTTTGTGATGAACTCTGAGGACTACATGTACCGCAGAGGAGCCCTGGTGAAGGCTCGGAGGGTACGTCGATTGGCTTTCCGCCGTTTCGTTGTTGTAGAAGTGGTATCAAATTTGATGTTAACTTTTTCCCCATCTCCCTTCCCATAGTCCCAGCACAGGGTAGCGCTGGCCCAGCACGATCGCTTTGAGCAGTGGCACCGGGGTTGGCTTGACGAGCACGTGGCCCCCGCCGCCGAGCGTGGCGTGCTGAGCTGGCTCATGGGAGAGGAAAACGAAGACATGATTCCCTGCAAGACAACCTGTGTGTCCACACAGGTCAAAGGCTTACCTGTCAACAGGTACAAGGTGCACTACAACAACAAGGCCCCTGCTTCACCGTAACAAACCTGGTGTGGATCTTTGTGTTTTCTCTCTCTATCTGTCTTTCTCGATCTCTCTCGTCTCTTTTGCTCGCTCATGATCACGGCTGAGATGAAAGGAGCTCACAGACGGATGGTATGAGAACGGACAGCTGCTCAAAAGAGGAAACGCATCACATACTGTAATCTCCACATCATGTCCATCATGACCGATGCAGTTACCAGACGTTTCAAAAATGTGAATGTGCGTTTTTTTTATGAAATCCATTGTAGTTTTTAGCTCCTGAAACCAGAGGTTTGTTTTGTTTATACTGAAGTATTGAGAGACTAGGTTTAATGTCGACAACATCCGTATGTCTTTTTGTACAGCACAGCTCCAGCAATTGCATATACAGCAGATTTTTCTGTGTGCATTCTTATATGTGCATTTTCTTGCCTATAAATTATGACTTTAAAATGGTTTCTGCGGTGCACACTGGCAACTTCACTTTAATGTCCCTGTTTTAGTTGTACGTTATATTCCGTTTTGTTTTCATTGTCTCAAATGAATGGAGCATCGCCAGTGTCACCCGTCAATCACTGCTCATGATTTATAGTCGATTTTGTTAAACATTCAGATCATGTATGATATCGATCTCGCCAAATCGTTGCTTTCGTTTGGTGTAATTTTTACATATTAAAATGGAAAAATGACAAAATATCAGTGTTTTGAAAAAAGAATGTATAACATTTATCCTGTATCACTTATCACAAAATAAACAACCTAGTTGTGCAGTTCTTAAAGAATGGATTGATTCTTGCTGAATTTTAAGTTGCTCAGGAAAGCATGCAACAATATTCAGTCACAAATATCGTTTTCTGTTTATCTCTGGATGGGAGGGTGGGAAAACGCAGCTGTTTTGACAGGATCTCTTGTAGTTTCAGAATCTAAAATCTGTTTTGCTCAATGTGATTAAATCTAATTGTTAAATGCATTGTAATTTCCTCTTTGACGGAGTATCGCCCCAGTAGGGGGTGACATTCGCCAGTATGCACACTAGTTCTGTGGGTGTGGGTGTCTTTGAACGACAGAGTGAGGAAAAAGAGAACGTTGAAAAAAGGAAAAACGGAGAGTAAATTGCTGTAGTCATGGACTTGCGCTCAGAACTGTTAAAGTCCATTTGGTACGCTTTCACGGCTCTGGATGTGGAGAAGAGTGGAAAGGTGTCCAAGTCTCAACTCAAGGTGAGATGCTCTTCTATTATTTGACTGTTGAACTGTAGGATGCAGAGATAGAAAACTGCGAGCAGCACATAACCCCATTGTTCGAAGTCTTGGTAAAAAAAGGTTTTTGACTTTTTTCAGGAGAAGAGCAATCCGACAAGTGTTTTTTAATCTTGTGTTGTGTTTTGGGGTGAAACATAGCATGCACTTGCTTGAAATAGTTGAGATGTGTTTCCTGTGTGAGCAGATCATCATATGCCGCATGGTCTATAATGAACTTGCTGAATATGTGTGTCACGGGTTCTTTGTACTGTTTTAGAACATGGCTTTTCATTGAAAGCAAACATCAGCTTATTAATAAAGAGGTGGTCTTGAGAAAATGGACAAGTACAAGTTTTTGAAATGTACATTTCAAATGGCTCAAATTGACCAGATCTTACATTAATGCTTAATATGAATATTCCAAAAAAGTAATTTTGGTGATTATTTTTGTTTATGCCTATTATAGTATAATGTACTTTGATCTGATATAGATCTCTTTGTTTGACTTAAGATAAAACAGCAACGTTTTAAGCAACACTGATGTTTTTCCAGTCTATCTCAAGCTGACCAGCTATGATAAGGAATTTCTGATCAGTGAGGATTAATTCATAAGTTCATAACTGATCTACGTTAAATCTTCAGCTTTGAGTGCTAAAAGGGCAGAGATACAAGTTACCGGATGTGTTTGTGAACTCAGACTCTCAGTACCATCACGGTTAGATCTGCCCATCTAATAGTCCTACAATGTGTTTTTTCAGACAAACGTTTAGAGAAGTTCACAAAGTTAGAGAAGTAATGCAAAGTTGCGTGAGGCTTTTTTGTTTTGTAAATCATTGGTAAATGCTGTTCTTTTAGTTTTTTAAGTCAGTTATAAGAAAAAGAGAGATTGCTGATCACATTATTCACAAATATGACACAAAAATCTATAAAAGTTATAGTGGAAGTATTTTTTGATAAATGTCCATGGACTTAAATGGACATTTACCCTACAGGTTTGTGCAAAACCTGATTATCTAAAAAAATTTAAATCCAAAAACCGTTTTAAACCGAAGCACGACTTTTAAAAGAATTGAAGGCTTGACTACAAAATATTACCACATTATTATGAACCGATTGAATTTTAGTCAATATATGCTTTATTTCCTGTGAGATTTTGTTTTATCTATGCATTTTTTAGAGTATAAAATAAAACCTATACTCCCAGATTCTCTGCACTTTGCCTTTTGCCAAATAATGTTTAAAACCTTATGGGGTGGTTTCCTGATAAGGGATTATATTAAGTCAGGACTAGCTTTTATAAACATGCCTTAAAAACATTACTGGTGCATCCTGAGACAAAACAATGTCAGAGATATATTTTAAGAGAAGTTTTCTTCAGTAAGAACGACTCAAACATGCTTTTAAGTCTGGAACTATCTTAAGCCCTGTCTGGGAAACTGCCCCTAAAAGTTAAGGATTTTGTACATTTTTGCCATATACAGTACCTTGTATTTAAATGGTTTAAAAAATAAATGGAATCAATAATATTTAGGATGTGTTGTTGGTCTGCAGGTGTTGTCTCATAATCTTTATACAGTTCTGGGTATCCCACATGACCCAGCAGCTCTTGAAGAGCACTTCAGAGATGATGATGATGGTCCAGTCTCCAGCCAGGGATACATGCCCTACCTCAATAAATACATCCTGGATAAGGTACATGCTTCCGTCTCACTGTCTGCAGCAGGTTTAGGCTTAGGTTTTGGTTTGTGACCACCTCTCTTCTTTCTCCAGGTGGTGGAAGGAACGTTTGTTAAAGAGAACGTCGATGAGCTCTGTTGGACGCTTACAGCCAAGAAGAACTATCGGCCTGAGGGAAAGAGCGTTCTGCCTGGGACAGATGCTTTTCGTCTGTGGTGTCTCTTCATTTTTTTATCAGAGGACAGATACCCTCTTGTCATCGTCCCAGATGAGGTGAGAATCCGATTGTTTTCCAAGCAGTATTTGCTGTGGTTCCCAATGCGTGTCACTGCATTAGATGTGATATGTAGGTTGCACAAGCACACTTTTAAAGGAAAACAATATCTACACTGTTTATAATGAATAGGAAAGTATCTGGAAACCTTCTGGTTGTAGGTGTGAACTTGACTGAAACTTGTGCATTCATCCACTAAAAATCCCCGGGTCCAATTTGAAAGAATTCACCGCTAAAAACAGTGATGTTCGCTCTGAGAAAAGGTTGTTTGTTTGCAGGTGCCGCTTATTTTCACATGCAGTATCATTCACATCTTTAACTGTGACTAAAGTAGTACTTCTGAGTTCAATGTCTTTTTTCTTTCTTGAGGCTCTTTGAAAGCAAAATCTCACATAATGCTTTTTAAGCAGCTGCCAACCACAGGACCACCGTTAACCGTATGTGTTACAAACTTCTATGCACGAAAAGCCCAGAGGGGTTTATCCCTTTTTAACATCAACCTATGCTCAGAGTCGCTCTGTAAAAAAATCTATAAAAATTTTAATTTTCTGTCAGATGGATTGACAAAAATATACCATAAAATTATTTTTTTTCCCCCTGTAAAATTACCAGAAATAAGCATAAAAACAATTGTTTTCCCCCTTTTTTTGTTGTAAATTTACTGTCTTTTTCTCTAATTTTACAGTTTTTGACCATGTTTCAAAAAGAAACTGTAAAAATTAAATCTGAAATTTTTTGACAGCTGGGGCACCAGAAATAAACTGTAAAATGACAGTTTTCCCTGTAAAATTACATGTTTAATTATATATTCTTTGACCATATATTTCAAAAATACATTTAAAAATCTGTTAAAAAAACAGTACAACTCTTTCTCTAAATAGCCACATTGCCCTTGTTTTCTGACATGGGAGAAAATATAAGACTTGACTGAAAAAAGAAAAATGTTCTCATGAAGCAAAACATTATTTAAGTAGTATATTTAAGGCGTATTTAACACTTTTAGTTTTCACTTGTGTTGCCTCTATTTGCATAGATAAAATAAGGAGTCTTTTTTTTCGTTTTTCTGCTGAATATTTCCCACCGCTCTTGTGTTGGTCTTGTCTTGCAGTTTGATTCATTTCCTGTCTCGCGTTTTGCAACTGTTGGCACTTCGTAGTTGTCAGTTTACAGAAGAGAAATAGGACAAATTTGTTTAACTACTGTACTATGTGTCATTACTACAGAAAATAAAATAACCAAGAACACAAAATGAACACTTGACAAGTGCTGAATGTGTGAGGAATTGGCTTTTGTTTGGCCCCTGGTGCCCTCAAAAATGCTTGCTTAATGGAGTTTTTGCATTAGAAGATGGCTCTTATCTCAACAGAATCTCTCATATAAATATTTTTGGCTCTCTGCACAGGTCGAATATTTACTCAAGAAGTTATGCATGGCCATGAGCGTTGAGCTGAACTGTGTTGAACTGGAGGACTTTATTTCCCAAGATTCTGTTCAGCAGAATGGCTTCACTGTATGGGCCTTTCTGAAAATGATGAATTCTGGGAAACTGACAAAAGGCCTTGCCAAAGAAACCATCAGCATGGCAATAGAGGAGGTGTACAGGGAAATCGTGGGCGATGTGCTGAAAGAGGTATTAACACTCTTTTATTAATATACATAAGTTAATATACTTATATCATTGATGTATTGGTTGTGTCTTTTATGTGCTTGTTTTCTTCTCATCACTTGTCATGTAACCATGTTAATCGCATTTCAATAAAAAAATCAAAACACATAATATAGATTTGCTCATTGAGAAATATTCTGGGAACATCTATTAATACAGCTGTGGAAAAAATTAAAGAGAACATTTCCTATTATTTTTATTTTCTATAGTTTTTCTGAATTGACTATTTAAAGGTATGTGTTTAGGTAAAATGATCATTTTTGTTTCATTCTGTGAACTACTAGCAATATTGTTTCTATTTGCATTTATTTGCAGAAAATAAAAAACTGGAGAAACAGGTCAAAATATGCATATACTGCAAAGAAAACAAGTTCATATTCGCTTTTAAGCAATACAGTAAAAGCAGTCATATTTGTACGTGTATTAAGAAAAGTTCAAAATAAATTTTTATGTGATAACCTTAAATTTCATGTGTCTTGTCATGCTGTCAGTCTTTCACGTGGCTGTTGGATGACTTTGTCACTCCTGGGGTTTGATTTTGTTGAAATTCAACAGACACTGGACTGGACCACAAAACATCTAGAAATGCTAATTAAATGAAAATTTGGAAAAGTATCTTAATTTTTTTCAGCTGTATATGTTTTTCTTATTCCCAAAATGTCTGTGTTTGTTGACATCAGGGATATCTGTGGAAGAAGGGTCAGTTAAGAAGAAACTGGACCGAGCGTTGGTTCACATTGAGACCCAGCACTTTAGTTTATTTCACCAGCGAGGACCGCAAGGACCGCAAAGGCAGCATCCAGTTAGACGGAAACTGTTGTGTTGAGGTGGGACACGAGTCACTGTGGTTAGTGTGTTATTTGCCATTATTTTTAGTTGGCATCGGTCAACGAAAGCCACCTCACGTGAAGGCACTAAACCGAAAAGTGTTTCAGAGCTGTAGAGCCTCTGTCTTTACTTTATTTCCTCACTGTCCATTAGAATACAATTCAAAGTGAACATTAACATTTTGATGACTGAGGATGTGTATAACAATTTTGCAATATCTGCTCTACATCATAAGGTTCTTCCTGATAGGGATGGGAAGAGATGCATGTTTTGTCTGAAGACCCTCACCAAGACATATGAACTCAGTGCTTCTGACACCAAACAGAGGCAGGAGTGGACGACAGGTCTGTGTGCGATGTTCATTTGGGCTTTTTTGATGTAAAGTATTTTGCTTTTGTTAGCGATGGTTATTTCCCAGTCCTGTTTCCTCACCTCCAGAGGCACTGTTGTTCACCCAGGGCACACAATTTACATTTGACAATCGTCTATTGTTGTTCACTAACCTTTACACCAATTTGGAAGAAAAAATATGTGTTGCTATCGCTATCGCTTTGGTTTTCTCAAGCTAGTATAACACCCTTTTCAAGTGGGAACCTGTGACATTTCCAGGGTCGAATTTTTACTCGCCAAAACGTTTCATGACGTTCCCATATCAAACATGTACAAGACAAACCTTTTCACAATGAATTGCATTTTTCATCTTAAACATGGAGCCAACTGTAAAAAACAATTTGTTTGTTAAATTAGGTTAATAGTATTTTGTTTGTATTATAGATGTATGCGTTGTATAACCTTAGAAGTATACTGGCCTTTATTTGGACAGTTAGCGTATACTTAAAAACAGTGTTGCATTTGATACAAACAAACTGTGCTACCAAGATATTTATGTTAAAGATTATTAAAGGTCCAATGTGTAATTTCTGGAGGATCTATTGACAGAAATGAAACATAATATACATATGTATAGAGACCTTACATAAAGTTTTTATTATCTTAGAATAGAATTTCTATCTGTACATACACCACATGGAATTCGCCATGTTGTTTCTACGGTAGCCCAAAACGGACAAACTGCCCTACAGTGACGACATCTTAGTTCTGTGTCAGCCGCCATAGTGCTTCGAAAGGGAGGGGGAGAGAGCTGTTGGTTACAGTTCGTAACCTTACCGCTAGATGCTGCTAAATTTCATACACTGGACCTTAAAAGCACAAGATCTTTCATTTTTAATTATTTTAACTTACTACGCCTGTGTTTGTTCTGGTACGGCATCTATGTGACCTTAAGGGGAACTCACTTCATGCATCCACAAAAATGACCCTGAGGCAGTTTGAAAAGTTGCTTGGTTCAGAATTTTGGTTCTGGTTGGTGTGGCAAAGCATCTCAATACTTTGGGGCTTTTGTAATGTTAAAACGAATATACAATTGATCAAATCTAATGCGAATAACGTCATGTTGTTTCACTGTATTCATTTCAGCTATCCAGACAGCGATCCGGCTGTATGTGGAGGGTAAAAACTCTCTTCATAAGGATCTGAAGCTGAAGCGGCGCGAGCAGCGAGAACAGAGGGAGAAGAGACGGGAGGCGAAGGAGCAGGAGCTGCAGCGTCTGAGGGCTCTGCAGGAGGAGCGTGAACGGAAAATGGCCGAGCTGGAACTCCTGAAGGAGGCGCAGAGGCAGGCGCAGGCGCTGCTGGAACAGGACGAGCAGCGGAGAAAACAACAACACGAGCAGCTCCAGCACGCCCTGGAGATCCAGCTCAAAGAGGCTGAAGAGGTGAGGGGTGAATGCATGGAGAGACGGGCTGATAGAGGAGTAAATGGGGCTGTCTGGATGGATGCACGAACGGATGGATGTGGAGATGAATGATGGGCAGGCGGATGAATGCTTAATAGACGGTTGATTGGATGAATGAATGGAAAGGTTGATGGATGAACAAGATTCCTAACAACCAATCATGGCCCTCTAGTGGTATAATTATTATGACTTGGTTAATATCAATGTTGGTTCAGAAACAACAAAGCATGTTGGTCCAGTGAGTTGATTTGTTATATCCAGATCTTATTTATCTGGATATAACAAATCAACTCACTGGACCAACATGCTTTGTTGCATAGCTGGTTAAACCCTTGCTTGACTGTGTGCAGGCCCGGGCGAGCATGCAGGCCGAGATGGCGCTGAAAGAAGCAGAAGCCGAGAGACAGAGAACACGAATTAAAGAACTAGAGGCCATGCAGCAACGGCTTGAGGAGGCTTTACAACAGGAAATCAAAGCCAGACAGGACGAAGAGGCCTTCCGCTACGCGCAGGCTCGGTAAACAGCCGCATGCACCGCTGTTGAGTAACACACACGCTCAGTTTCACATACGCATGGCTTGACTCGCAAACATATGCGTTGACAGTATGAAATTCTTTCTTACTGGAATTCTTTTTTATTTGCCATAAAATGCGCTGGCTTGCATCTTAGAACAACTCACAAGTTTCCTGTTTAGGGAGGTTTAAAAGCATTGAAAAGTTATTACAGAGACATTACAGAGGCAAGAGGAAGTTACGAGAGGAAGTATTTAAGAGACTCTCTTAACTACATATGTCTGTCCAAAGACAAAAATATATGTGTGTGCATAAAAGAGGGGGGAAAGCTGATTCAAGTTTATTGAAAATAACACTGACACTTCTGTATTTACGTCTATTTCTTTTCAATTCAGCGTGAACTCACATTGTTGTGCGGGTGATATCACATGTAATGAAAATATGTTCTTTTGTTTGTTGAGGCTGCACATTTTTAACACCACTCTGTATAGGCACACACGTGCAGTGTGTTGCTGGCATCTTTCATATACAAATCTAGAAACAGAGAAAGAACAGTCATTTCAAAAGAGAATGCTTGTGCTGTTACAGGCTACTTGCAGAGGAAGAGGAGAAGATGACGTCCCTTATGGCCCTCCGTGAGGAGCAGGAGGAGTACATCCAGCGAGCCCACAGGGAAAAACAAGAGCTCAAACAGGAGATGGAGAGTAAGTCACGTGCTCTGGATGAGGCACAAATACAGCTGGAAGAGGTCAGAGCCAATCGTCACAGAGTGGACCAGGACGTCGTGGTACGTTTCTGCCTTGATCTGCTCAGGTTTTCATGAAGAATTATAACCAGGGTCTAAACGTAACTTCCCAATATATATATACTGTATATACATATTACAGTCTAAGAAACTTCATTATTTTGATTTAGGTATATTTCTGTCTGTATGTCAGTGAAATTATTCAGCTGTGACATGTAGCAAGAAATGTAATGAACCCGTTCTCTCTGCTTTCAATATTCTCCTGTCAATATTTTGGCAATATTAGAGGGGGGTTTAGTTATGCTAGTTAAAGAGGTTGATTTCGAACAAAGTAACAATTAAGTGACAAGCTGCAATAGATTAACACATACCTGACAACAGTAAGGGTCAGATGACTATTTTCGCAATATGATATATAAACCATGTATTATATACAGTTCCCGGTGCAAACGTGTGTACTCGCCAAATACTCATTTTCTTTCCCTTTCGTGCTTGCCGGGTGTATTTTTATCCCGCTGAAAAAGGAAAAATATAAATGAGGTTTTATAGAGATTTGGGATATCTTTAGCAGGCTCGGAGACCAACTTAAATCAGAATAGAAGGACCAGAAAATCATCTTAGGCTGTTTTAAGGGTTTTTCATACAGTGCCTTGAAAAAGTATTCATCCCCCTTCATTTTATTCACATTTTGTTATGCTTGCTGCCTTATCTTAAACTACTTAAAAAAAATGTTTTACAGTAATCTACACTCCATGCACAATAATGACAAAACAAACAAAACAGATTTGTGACAGCTTTGCAAATTTATTAAAAATAAAATAAGTACATTGCTTGAGTATTCATACCCTTTTCTGGGACACTTGAAATTTAGCTCAGAAGCATTAGATTTGCTTGTTGATGTTTCTACACTTCGGGTGGAGTTAACCTGTGGCAAATTCAATTGAATAAGTATGATTTGGAGCGGCTGCACATACCACTCAATAAAAGGTGCAACAGCTGAAAATGCATATAAAAGTAAAAAGGTCAAATGAGCTCTGAGACAGGATTGTATCAAGACACAGATCTGGGGAAGACTTCTGAAAAAAGTCTGCTGTATTGAAGGTTCACAGAAGCATGTAGCCTCCATTAATCCTTAAGGAAAGAGGTTTGGAACCACCAGATCTCTTACTTGAGCTGAACTCCTGTCCAATCTGAGTCATCGATGGAGAAGGGTCTTGGTTAGAGCGGTGAACAAGAAGCTGATGATCACACTGGTTGAGCTCAATGCTCATATATGGAGATGGGAGAAACTTGCAGAAGGACAAACATCACTGCAACACTCCACCAATCTGGGCTTTATGGCTTAGTGGCCAGACTCAAGCCTTTGCTTAGTGAAGACACATGGAAACTTGAAATATGCAAAAACATACTTCAACAAATCTTTCAAACTGTCAGAAACAAGATTCTCTGGTCTGATGAATCTCGGTTTCATGCATGACACCATACAGGTGTTGAGCAGTGCCTGGTTTTCTCCAGACAATAGCGTCTCAACAGTAAAAGTGTGGTGGAAACAGCATCATGATGTGGGGGTGTTTGTCAGCTGCAGGGACTGGGGCATTTGTCAGAGTAGAAGAAAAGCTCAACGGCACAAAATACGGAGATAATGATCATGAAAACCTAGCCCAGAACATTCAGAACCTCGGACAGGGCAGAAGGTTCATTCTCCAACATGACAATGATCCTAAGCACACAGCTAAAACAATGCAAGAGTGGCTTATGGACAACTCTGTCTATGTCCTTGAGTGGCCAGCTAGTGCTTGGGCTTGAACCCAAATGAACATCTCTCTAGAAACCTGAAAATGTCTGTCTCCTGATGATCTCCATCCAACCTAACAGAGTTTGAAAGGATCTGAGGAGAAGCATGGCAGAAAATTGCCAAATGCAGATGTGTAAAGCTCGTCACATCATACCCAAAAATATTTGAGTCTGTAAAGGTGCTTTAACCATCTTCTGAGTTAAGGGTATGAATACTTATGCAATGTACTTATTTTAGTTTTTATTTTTCCAACTTTTCATTTCTAATCAGCATTTCTGGATGTATTGTGGCCATTCCAGTCCAGTGTCGGTTGAATTTCAACAAAATCAAACCTCAGGAATGTCATCAAGTCATCCAACAGCAAATGTTGAAAGACTGACAAAATGACAAGACGCATGCAAACTGTGATACAATAAAGGTCATCACATAAAAAATAGTTTTATGTACAAATATTACTGTTTTGTTGCTTTAAAGTGAATATAAACTTGTTTTTTTGCAGTATTTGAGGTCTTGATAAATACAAGAGCATCTTTTCTGTTTCATTTGACCTGTTTCTTCAGTTTTCCTTTTCTGCAAATAAATGCAAATAGAAAGAATATTTTAGAAAAATTGATTTTAAATTTTGGAGAAATATTGTTAGTAGTTCACAGAATTAAACAAAAATTATCATTTTACCTATAAACATACCTATAAATAGTATGGAAAAGGGTTTCTGAAATGGTCTCTTAATTTTTTCCGTGGCTATATATAGTCTTACCATTAGCTGATAAAGCAATTGTGATCGCAGTAAGAAGGGTCAATACTTTACTAAAACTTTACTAAACCGGCTTGTTACTTGGTTAATCACTGAGTGAATAAATCATAAATCTGTGTCTTTTGACCCTGATAGGATGCCCAAAGGAAGCTTCGTCAGGCAAGCACCAATGTGAAACACTGGAACGTTCAAATGAACAGATTAATGCATCCGATCGGGCCAGGAGGTATGTTGTGTATTAAATGCTTTACGTGAGATAAATGTACTTAACTGACTTGTTGCAAGACAATAAATCCTCACACTTTTTGCATTCAATGGGTCTATGGTTTGAACTAAGATGATGGTTATTATTAGTAGCAGATATAGTGTAAAGATGTGTTTAGCATAGCAGTTTAGCAAGTGTCGAGTAGAAAATTAATACACACAGACAGTATAGTGCTGTGTCCATACTTTGTTCTCACTGTGGTTTTAGAGAAAAAAATGCATCTAACCCCAATACCATAAAACAGCTACTTTAAGAACATTCATACTTGCATTAGTTTTCTAATCTGATTTTGATTTCAATATGAAAACTCTTGTTGTCTTGCAGAGAAAAAGTCTACTGGAGGAGGATCTTTCTCCGGCTTTCGTATCCCTTCACAGAAGGACCCTGGACTGCGTTTGAAGCAGAAAACCGATGACCAGAATGAAGAAAGCAAAGAAAACGTGGAAAACATATCAGGATGTGAAGGCGACTGGCTTCTCTCACAAACCTCCAACGGAGACATGGAAATATCTTGACAACCTCAGACACACATAGGAGAAATGTAAAAATCTCAATGTAAAAAGGACTTTAAATTGAATAAGGCTGTGTTTTGGAATGTGCCCAAGATGCCTAGTATGTTTAACACATTAATTGTATGTTAATATGTTGTTGGTAACAGCATAGTTTTGTACACGTCACCTTTAAAAAGTATTGTACTGTTGTGAGTGAAGAATTATGTGATTAAATATCAAGTATTTTTAGTAAGTTTCCTTGTGAGAAAAATGGACTGTGTGCTGTATCTTTTAACTGCAGACTGTATAGGCCTACATACTGTATATCCACATGTGAATTATGTGCTGCATTGAGGTTTGCAGTTAATGCATAGACAGGATTTCTTGTCAGGGAGGAACATGTTAAAGAGCTAAAGCATCTGTGGTTTTGAGAACTTCCTGCTTCTGCAGTCAGATAACAAACCCATGAAGACACCTACGTGGCACATGCATGTGCCTTGCCGTTAAAATTGAACAAACCATTCCTAAGATAAAAACACAGTGTATTTGCTACTATCCAAGTGCTATTAATACAGGTTTTTGAGTGTGCTTATTGAAGCACTGTCACTTAAAAGAAAGACATCAAACAATAGATGATTATACATGAATTCGATAAAAAGTTGCCCAATTTTGATCATAAGAAATCGGAAAACAGAGACACCTGCTGTTCGTCTGTGATTACTACAACTGGCGTTCTACGCTACGCAACCACCAGTACACTAGATGGCAGTAACGTCCACACAACAAACAGCAAAACCTCCATATTAAACCGGAAAAAATAACCTGGAACGGTAGCTGTCCCGAAACAGCTTCGTACAGAGAAAACGGAGAAAATGGCTTCGCGCCTGAGCCGAATCTGGCCCGTCGTGTCCCGGGTTCGCTTGAGCTCCGCTCTCGGGACCCGCTGCGTGTCGCAGACGCCGAAATCAAGCGCGGCCGGTGCGGCTGTGGCGTCTGATCTGCAGCCCGTGTCACCCGCGCTTCAGGACAGTCATGGACACACAGAGGTCAACCCGTTTGAAAAGGTATGACGAGCACAGACACATGCTATTAAATATGTCAAGTTATTACTTTGGTTTTATCATTTTAGTCTGGTCTCACAATATAGGTTATAATATAGCGTAAACTGTACTGTTTGTCATGGTTCGTGTTTACACTGCACAATGTAATGTTTAGGTTTTGGACTAAAGATATCTTCAAGAATATATCAGGGATATGAATAAATAAAATGATACTAACGTTAAATGATATGCATGTTTGTCATTGCAGAATCCAGATTTCCATGGCTTCCATCATCATGATACTTTTGTGGATGAATGGAACATGAGATTAGCGTTTTTCTTTGGCATTTCTGTGGCCATTGTTATCGGAGGCACTTTCATCCACTATTTACCTGACCACGGGTAAGCACATGAACCTTGTGTGTGTACCTTTTCTTTAGTCTTTAAATTTGACAGATTTAATCGTAACAATAAATGTCCTAATATATGTATTTACATAATGTGGACATTAAATTAGAATTTAAGGTTAAGATTCTAACAATTTGTGGAATTATGTAATCCAATCATTACATTTTTAAGACACTAAAGACTTTTTAGATTTTTGGAGCGATTTTTATACAAAAGCACATATCCTGTGATAATCCCTGCTGTTTAGATGTTTAAAGAGAAAGGTAAGTTTTCTATTGTAGAAATATAGAAATCTATAAGATGTAGTATACAGGAAGGATGCACCATACTTTATCTTGGTGTTAAAGCATGAACATCTAATTGTAAACTTACATTTAGCTTTTTAAGTGTAAGATGGAGTGTAGAGAGACAAAAGTGAGTCATAAAAATATATGCATAACCGCTATGTCTGTATTGACCTACCTTGAAGGAAATTTACACACTCATTTAGTAGAAAGTCCAAACTGACTATTGTCTATTCGGTGGACATGAATTGAACATAGATATGTTTTAGGTTCCATGCAAAGAGCGAGTAAATTGTAATGAGTAAGTATATGATAATAATTGACGTGACAAAGAGTAAATAAGGAGAGTGGGTAGGCCTAAATGATGACATGATGATGAACTCTTTGAAAAGGTTTAAGAAAATACAAACAGGTGGTTTGATATATTGGGGAAAATGGATTCTCTCTGAGTTTGCATTTCAAATTTTGACTGCAAATGTCACATCCATAACATTGTAATCACCTGTGTTTCATTACTCTATTCCTTTCTCATTAGCTGGATATTAGCAGTTTTGCCTATGGACCTGCAAATGAATTCATTTGCATTGGTCTACTCTACCCAAGTGTGCATTTGTATTGCCGACTGATTTCATCAGAAGTAGTAATGGGTCGTATCTTTAATCATGATGTACATTTCTCTCTCTTCAGTATGAGGCAGTGGGCGCGTCGGGAAGCTGAGAGGTTGATCAAACAGAGGGAGGCTGAGGGACTTCCACTCATGACTGAAAATTATTATGACCCCAGCAAGATTATTCTCCCCTCGTCTGGAGACGAGTAGACATCATTTTGTCAATAAATATTCTGTTCATTTGTGTTTGCTTGTACATTAGACTTTCCTCAACTGTTATAATAAAAATATATGTTCTAATATAAGTGTATGTGGTAATTCAGTAGGCAACCCACATTTGGTGAAATGGCATAAACCCTAAAAGTTTAGGTTACCTTACGTTTTGGCAGGTAAGGGTTGTAGTAACAGTGTATAAAAGTGAAAAGTACACAGCACAAAATAATTTACAAGTTACTGTACCGTGTTAAATGTTTTATCTGCAGGTAAATCCAGTAAATTGGTTACCTGTTCTACCTCAGCTATAGTTTCGTAAAGAAAGAAATAGACGGTTCTTGCAAGAATAAGAAAATGCTGAATCTAATGGTTTTACACAGACGAACAGTGCAAAGTATAAATAGACAGACTGTACATAAAAGACAATATACATTATACACATATGGACAGTATATACACATTGATAAGACGTTGAACATACACATTAAATATGCAGGTGTACACATGAACGTGCATGTACAATGGATCAACCATATAGTGCATTTAGTACAGTACAGATAAAGGTATGTAAGTTTGGTAATGGATGGTTATTGCATTAGGTGCAATGCATGATGCATTATAGTCCATGAAACTAGTGCATGGTAAAAAGAAGTGTGAGCGTGTGGAGTGTATCAGTTTTTGATGTTGAGCAGTCTAATAGCCTGAGGACAAAAGCGGTCCTTCAGCCGGTTTGTGCGGGACCAGATGCTCCGGTTTCATCTGCCCGAAGGCAGCAAGGAGAGCAGCCTGTGATTCGGGTGGTTGGAATCACTGATGATCTTCCTGGCTTTCCTCATACACCGCCTGGTGTAGATGACCTGGAGAGAGGGAAGCTCATCTCCCACAACACGACGGGCAGTTCGCACAACTCTCTGCAGTGCGGTTGGAGCTTCAAACCAAGTTTGGTCGGCACTATGGTATTGAATGCTGAGCTGTAGTCTACAAACAGCATTCTCACATATGCGTTCTTGTTGTTAAGGTAAAGTGGGAGAGAGCAGTGTGCAGGGTGAAGGCGATGCAGGACATCATCGGTAGCATCACTATATAAGATATTTATGAATGTCACAAATTTTTGTAGCTCTAGGGTTGGGTGAGATGGAAATTTGTTTAATGGTTCTTCATCAAACAGCAACAATACTCCTTAATAATCAGGGAAATTCACAACTTTAATGTCATGACGTAATAAACAACCAGTCTCTGGTGCCATTGTGGTAATGTCTGTTGATGACATCACAAAGAGTGCTGTCCGATCCCAGGCTATATAAGGCAGCTTTTGCAGCATTTGGTCATTTTATGGTAAGGGTTAGGATGGCAAATCTCAAATACCCAACACCTGCCCATAGTTTAGCGTCCTGAGAAATAATGTATTTAGCGGCCTGGCTGTGGTAAAGGATGGGCAAGGAGCTGCAGTTCACCCCATGGTCTCACTAAGACCCTTAGAAGTAGGATGCGCACTGTAAGGTGGGTGGGTGGGTGGGTTGGGAAACAGTGCGGACCCTAAATAAAAAAGAATATGAGGGCCTCACCCTCTGAAGTTTGGGAAACTGTCGTAATGTAGTTTGATGCACAGAACTATAATAAAAGTCTCATATTAAATGTGTTGATAATAAACGTAATCACTAACTGCAGAGATATTTGGTTAAGTGTCTTCCACCTTTATTTGTAAACTACGAATGATACACTGTTATTACAATATCAATATAGCAAAGTAATACCAAGTGTAACAATACGTTTAATTGATTTAATTACTTAAATCTTTTGTTTAGTCGTTGGTCTTTTATACAGAAGTCCACAACCCAGTCGTTCAAAAAATACAAGTGGTACTCGTTGCTGTTCTCTTGTTTTTTGACGTCACTGAATCGTCACCGATTCTGATTAGTGGAGATCAGAGCGTGGTGGAGACGATCAGGAATGGGCGTGTCTTAGCGGCGTGGCACCGTCTGTGGGCGGGGCCTTGGGGTCGTACAGGAAAAGATAAAGAAAGCGAGGACATCTGAAACGAAAACGGTAATACTCGCACAAATACACCTTCCGGTACCACCAATCGATGTGTTGATAAATTTATCATAATGTCTATCGACAATATTGCCGACCGGTCTCTTTAAAAACACTCCCAATATGTTAAATCAAATGATGCTTTTAATGATCGGCTAGCTAAGCGCTAACAGCTATGTGTGATGATGACGGAAACGGACAACAAGATACCGAACATGAGTTTAGATTGGCCTTAAACTACACGGATCAAGGCTGTAAGAAGTCCAGAAAGTTTAATATGGGTGTGTCGCTGTCGTATTAAGTTCAACCTTAGCCAAATTCTGCCCGTTTTGGCGTTTATTTGAACATAAGATGAGACGTCCCTCTAAGCGTAGGGAGTTACCGGGTAAGGCTGGTCCAGTTTGGCGCAGACATGCGGCTCTTCACACCCGTTAGTTTATTCTTCAACACTTTTGCCTCTTGAAGAGCTTTTGTATCTCGAAATGGTCCATTAAATTGAGCTTCCTTGCCTTCGTGCTTGGTGACACAGTGGTTTACTCAATGTAAAATTATAAAGGTCAAAGCGACAGTAACCTACAGATTGCATTCAGCTTTGTAGGGTGTATAGTGAGTCAATTCATTTAGGACCGTATATTGCTTCGTGTATGTTTTGCTTGCATTGATGAGTGAATGTAGGGTGCGGTGTGTTATGACAGCAGCTGGGAGGTGTATGTGTATTTGAGGAGGGGTTTATACTGCAGTGCTGTAATGACACAATCGTGGAAATGGCTGAAATATGTATATTTCGTCAACTTCTTTTTTCCCCTTAGAATTGTATACAGTGCAAATGCGTATGTCTTTCACCAAAGTTGTTCAAAGCCTTCCTCTTTTATTTTTGAGTATTTGTGTACAAAAGTGAATGTTCCTGGCTCTTGGTAATCTAGAAACAGTGAAATATTGTTGGTAATAATTATAGATGCACCAGTGTATCTAGGCATGGGCTGGTATGATATTTTGACTGTATGATAACCTCAAGCAAAACACGGTTTCAAGGTATGGCGGTACAATTGCAGCTTTAAAATGTGGGTCAAAACCATTGAACACAATATATTTTATTTTGAAGCAACACAAAATATTTGGAACAGTAGTAAACATGTACAGTATGTCAGGTTAAATCAGTGGTTCCTAAACCTTTTGAAAACATGGCACCCCTTTCTAAAAAAAACGTTAATACTATTTTTATTGGGATTTTTTTAACATTAAAAAACAAAATAGTCTCTCCATATGACAAAACTCAGTGCTGTATGTGACATGTACCAATCCAACCTCACCTATGAGCAGTAATCACAGTAACTACAGAAAAGGCTGTGAAAAGTGCATGATACAACTTTGAATTAAAATAAATACTACATTGATCATTAGACAGTGCTCTAGACTAACTTTTTGCACTGGTGCGCCTAAGGTGGTACGCCTTTTTTTCTTAGGTGCACCAGCACAAAAGTTAGGTGCGCCCAAATTTTCGACCGCATCGCATTTAACACCGCAGTTTTACTAGTTAACTTTTTTTTTTAAATCGCTGTCCATATAGGCAAATTTGACTTGTAAATGATTAACTAACAATCTGGTCAACATAAAGTTCTTTATTTGAAGCACAATTCTACAAGAAAGGTAACTTACTGAAAAAGTGTTGGCGCTTAAAGTGCTTCACTGAACTGAAACTTAAACTTAAAACATCTCAAGATAAATGGACCAGGGCTTGATATAACCTGGGAGGTTGATGGCTCCGTGTCAGCATTGCTTATGGTTTTCGGACGGATCAGGCCTTAACTTAACATTATTCACGAAAAAGTTGTCAATCGTTCTTTTCATCTTCTCTCATCATCCGCGCTACATCACTCTGTTTAACTGACGGGCCTATAGGCTCCTCACCTCTCTCTGTCTGACTGCAGCACACGCATTTTCACACGTACACACCAGAGGTTGCGCTAGACTTTTTTGTTGTCCGTCATTTTGACTGACAGGCTCGTAAAAAATCCGTCATAATCTATATTACCAGTCACTATGGTGCAAGGTGGCATTAGGTGGCAATTAGTATGTTTGTGACGTCATCACACTGTAGTTGCGTCTCGGAACTTGTTGTATTTTAATACAACTGAATGCCCAATAAAGCCGTTGTTGTTTATATTCATTTATATATTTAATGTTTATGTTCATATGTGATTCGATCTGGGAAAACCCAACACATGGTGCAAATTTATATATTACAGTTTTTGATACCATATTCAAGCCCTTTCCAAATCAGTTTTTATTTTGCTCATACCTTGTGTATGTAACAAAAGTTATGGCTGAGGTCGGCTGAAGCGTTATGATTTTCAGGAACGGAATTGGGAGAAAAACGGGTTTAAAGTTAAGTGATGAAAATAAAAGCACAACAGTCCAGTATCACAAGTAAAAGTCACTTTACAGTGGTAAAAGACTTACTCTAATAACAATTTAATAAAAAAAAGCCTTTCCTAGTGTTGAAGTCTATAAAAATACTGTACAAAACCGTTTGACTTAAAGAACGAGGAACACAAGGAAACTATAGCAAACATTACGGACAACAACTAATAAGCAGTGAAGCAAGTTTTACGTTGTTTATCATGTGCATAGTGTCTGGACTTTTGATCATCCCTTGTATGTTTTGTTTTTGCGATCGCGCACACGTACAGTAATATCTGGACCACGGCCAATCAGAGGGGGGTCCGCCCTTCACTATCTCTGATTGGTTTAGACCACGATATGGGCCTAATGTGTGTCTGTTGTTGAATCACAGGGAGACTTTAAGTGTCCCGGAGACTTTTTTTCTCCCTCGAACGGCTGGTCGCACCGGTGCGACCTCAGATCTTTTTTAGTGGCACCATTGAGAAATAAGGTCACACTCTAGAGCCCTGTTAGACTTTATGGCTGACAGAAAAGTAAAAACTGGTTCCCACGTTTTGTCAAATTTTGCAGAGTTCCCAGAAATAGTATATCTAATTCTTTCAAGATGCAACGTGGAGGTGAGTCCATTTAGCCAGTCAGAGAAGAGAGGCCTGGAGTTTTTCTTACACCAAACCAGAATAACTTTCTTGGCTACAATCATACCATATTGAACAGATAACCGAACCTCTGGACTGAGGGACTGACCAACCAAAAATTGCTATCATTGGGTCAGGAAATAAAACACAGTCATAGACGTTGGCAAAAAACTGGAATATTTCAAACCAAAAACTATAAATTTGTGCGCAGAACCAAAAAAGATGCGCCAAGGTACCCTCAGCTGCTTTACATTTATCACATAAAGGGGAGACAGAAGAATAGAATTTGCTAAGCTTTGTTTTAGAATGACACTTTTCTAATATTTTCTAGTAATTAAACGTACATGCATATATAAATATAAATCAATTAAATGCAGATGAGTAAACAACAAATTGTTTGATCAATTTAAAACCATTGGCATATTGGCTATAGCATGATAAAGCTTGATACAACAATCCAGTTTATTTAAGGTCCAGGTTGAAGAATCTATCTAATCTCTTTAGAGGTGTATAAAGGAAGGCCTTACACAATGAAGCATTATGTTTTTATATTAGTATGACTGTTACACATTTTTTCTAAAGCAGTGTTCAGCACATAAAATTGTTCTTCCATATTAAACAGAATACAATATTCCTCTCTTTGTCAAATTACGGTTCAATCAGCAACAAAATTGGTCCTGAATACAGAGTTTGAACAACTGCCACATACTTCTTATATAATTATTTGCTAATTTCTTCCTTTTGTGTTACAGATGGCTGCAATTCGTAAGAAGCTTGTAATTGTTGGGGATGGAGCATGTGGAAAGACATGTTTACTCATCGTTTTCAGTAAAGATCAGTTTCCTGAAGTCTACGTACCCACTGTGTTCGAAAATTATGTTGCTGATATTGAGGTGGATGGCAAACAGGTGAGGATGCCTTTATAACCCCACATCAGCGCTGGTTGAGACAGACCATGTGTCTTGATTTATTACTTCTTATTTATTTCTATTACTTCTCAATATGATCTTTTCATTAAGATCTTTAAAATAACCACTCGACAAGATTAGTCCTGTATCAGTATGTGTATATATTTGGTGGCAGGTGGAACTGGCACTATGGGACACAGCTGGACAAGAGGACTATGACAGGCTGAGACCCCTCTCCTACCCAGACACTGATGTCATCCTCATGTGTTTCTCCATAGACAGCCCCGACAGTTTGGGTAAGATTATCTGTTTTGAAATAAACATTTTTACAGAGAGATTAACTGAAGTTAACATTGTAACACTACAGAGATATAACACTTTCATTCTCTTTGTTTTATCCATATGTATGTTAAAGAAATCACAAATGTGTCAATACTCTCAGTTTTCATTCTTGTGTTGATGTGCTTCCTATGTTAACAGGAGGATGGGACAGGAAGGGCAAAAAGCCTTTCCCTATTTTATAACCAATAGATGTTGGTTTATGTTCAAATTGTTTTTAGGGGATACATTTGGATAAACCCCTCAGTGCAAGATGAGTCATAACTATTTCTGGCTTGTTTTCCTGGAAGAGAGAGGCTGCAATTTTTTATCTCCATATCTGCTAAAAGTAGATGTCAACATTTAGGAGTACACTAGCATATAGATGATCTCTAAGCTAGCAGACATTGATTTACAGCCACAAAATATTTTTTACGTATTGAATGTATTTGTTAACCCTATAGATATTGTATATATCAGCCAAGTATATTGATTCTTAGAACTTAGAACTGACTGTAAAAGTAACTGTATTCATACAGAGAATATCCCAGAAAAATGGACGCCGGAGGTGAAACATTTCTGTCCAAATGTTCCAATAATTCTGGTTGGTAATAAAAAAGATTTACGGAACGATGATCATACTCGACGCGAACTACTTAAGATGAAACAGGTGTGTGAGTTGCCTTAATTAAAAAAAGATATATCTATAAAATAAATGTATATATACATGTTTATATTTTATTATTATATATTGTATATTATACAAAACGTTATGAGAGCTTGTTATTAAGGTGTACTAATGTCCTGATTTCAACCTTAAACAGGAACCAGTTAAGCCAGAGGAAGGCCGAGACATGGCCAATCGCATCAATGCATTCGGCTATCTTGAGTGTTCAGCTAAAACTAAGGATGGCGTGAGGGAAGTTTTTGAAATGGCCACAAGAGCGGCGCTCCAAGCTAAGAAACGTGGCAAGAAGAACGCCTGTGCTTTGCTATAAAGAACGCAGGAAAAGAAAATGAAAAGAGGGAGGGAAAGGGGTAACCAAACTAGGCCAAGGAAAATGAAAGAGCTATAAAGGCTGCAAACAGAGGGATGAAATGCCCCTAGTGTTAATTATGTGCGTAGGGGTCAGGGAGGGTCATTTTTTTAAGACAGGCCAAAGGAAACTACACTTGAGTAGTGACCGGTCCTGGTAAAAAGGGACTTCAACATTATTATGGCCAATATGTTTGACATCAGTCCTTTTTCAAATCAAGATTAGTTGACCTTAAGCTTTCAGACTGATCACAAGCTATTTGTAGGGTAAGATTGACGTGGTTTGGGGGTGGGATTATAACTGATGTATTGTTGCGCCCATACCACATCTTCAGGATAGAATATCAGCATTGTTAACAGGAACTGAAACAAAGGACTTGGTCTAAAAAGATTCCTTTTTTGGCACAAAGTGCATTATTCAGGGTGTACAAGGCATTAGTTAGTACCCTACGTCGTGTATACTACATGTCAAGCAGGGAGTTGTTTTTGGATCAGAACATTGGCCACATAACGAAAAACTCCCACGATGCCCTTTATAAACCTCCCAGGGACCCAACGTCGTCTTATGTAAATCATTCATGCCAGTCTTTCGTACTACAATTTCCTTTTTCCCACATTAACATGCTAATTCTGTCTGTTAATACGACTGGTTCTTCTATGACCTCCTGTCCCACAGCAAAATTGTCGGATTAGTCACTGGTTTAAAATAGCTGAATGTAGTGGTAGTCTTACAAATCCTTATTCCACTAGGAGTAAACATATAACGCTTACATTTTTTGCCGTTTGCCTATAAAAGTAAAATGCATTAAGCGATGACGATACTAATTCACCCTTTTGTGAGTATTTTATGTGCTTGCTCATGTATTGTAATTAAAACAAGTTTTGGGTTAATGAGCACTCAAAGCTCAACTACAGATATGAATGCACCTCTGTACGTTGACTGTCAGACACTGTTCGGTGTTTGGAAATATATGCTTTTTCTAACACGTGACATCTGCATAAACATCAAATTTATCCTGTATTCCTCTTGCCTGCATGGCAGGCTTTTTATTTGGTGTGCAGCAGTAAATGTAATTGCTCATTTCCCACTGTAAAAATGAAAACTCCATCCACTTTCACAGTTTTTCTATTTTAATATTCCCTTTATTCCCTCTACTGTACTGTATGTTATTTTTTTATTTTTTTTGTGAAATTCTACTGGCTTATACTATATCATTTTTGCATATTTTAAAAGTTATAGTATCTTAGAATTTAAACATTTTAAAAGAAATAAAGAAGGAAACGTAGTGCAAAATGTGATTTTGAGAGAGCCATTTAATGCCATGTTATTGAATGCAAGTAATTTCATAGATGAGATTCTGCATTTCATTGTAAGAAAAACAAGAGTCTTTGATGCATCAATTATCTTTTGTATACCAGTGCATCCTACGGATTTCCACAGACTCAATTGAAATGTATTGAAAAAATAAATTCTTATAGAGTAAATTTGCATGGGTTTTCATTTTAGTCTGTTCTCAGGTTGATCAGGTACATTACTCATTACCTGCCATTGAAGACGTGGCCTCTGGTAAAAATAAGTAGACATGCTGAGACAATTAAGAGTTACAAGAGGAGGTAGGTCACAAAAACACCAAAGTGTTGAAGGTTGTCAAACTATCAGTCAGTCTTTATAATGATCTGTGCAATCCAGCAACAAATTCATGATAATATGGCTCTGAAATATGAAGAAAAATAACGTCATGTTTAGCTTATAATTAAAAGTGAGTAAACAATACAACATGGTATCAAATTCTAATTTCTAAAAGGGGGGGTAGCATAAATATATATTAGTATTATGATATTTTACCTAACAATACTGTATTGATAATCGTATTACAGAAATCAACAATTAGAACAAAACTGTATGAAGATAAAATGTATTGTAGATCAACACAAAACACTCTTATTTAAGTCTTATAATTTACAGAATCGCAAATGTCATACGGCCAGGTTATGTCAATTTGGTAATTATGAGGCGAAATGAAAACAATTCTATTTGTTATAAAGGTATCAGATGCTGTATTGTGTGCTACAAACCTGAGTCTGGCTCTATGATGGCATGTCTGATGAGGAAATCCAGTACCACCATGGCACAGTTTGGCTTAAATTCCTCACTGACCAGGAGATCTTTTACCTAAGAATGTATACAATATGTCACACGCTGGTTTACACAACAGGCATCAAACCTAAATCCAATGAAATGCTATAACCTTCTCAATGGGGTAGTAGTAAAACGCTTGTACTTCTCCATCTCCAATGTGAGGCTGAAAATTGAGAGGCAGCTCCAAGTCAAACACAAACTGACACTCAGGAAAAACTCCTTCGTCATCTTCGTAGGTGTAGCTACAGAGAGAAAAAACAGGCGGCCGTGAATTGAAGAAGCAATATCACAGAGCTCCTTTCCACCAAGCTAGACATAGTCAGATGTTTCCAGGAAGAAATAATGCTCTTATTGTCCTTGACTGATAATTCTGGCATGTTGTGAGCCCATTTCAAGCTTGAATTCTGTGAATTTGTGTGCTCTGAACATGTCTTTGGAAACTTGCCAATTGGTGGCTATTTCTGGCATTTCTTCTGGATTAATCAGCTTCGCTTGCAGGAGACTTTAGAGGGATGTTTAGATCCACCCTTGATGTCTGAAGGAAGATTTTAGGGATAAAATGTAACATGCTCTTTCATCTTATTCATTTAGTATCTAACAATTCTTTTTCTGTTTGGAGATGTGTATCTACATTAACAAAATAGTTGGACAGAAATGACATGTGACAGTTCAGAGGCTAGTTATTTACTTTAATGGAGAAATCATCTAAACTGTCAGTTACGTTTCAACAACATAATACATAATATACTGTACATATTTATTAATGTCCTTTTAACGGCTCTGAAAAGAAATAAAATGATTTACCTCACCGTTCCCACAGGACGTGCTTGCTCTGCCAGGCCTGGGGGGATGCACGCCTCTTCTTCACACTCTTTTACCATTGTATGCCTGACACTGCAGCCTGCTGCCAGTCCACCAGCTGCCTGCAATAAGGGACATCAAAGTAAACACTATAAAGACATGTCACAAAATTAAAACTGAAGTTTAGGTCTATTATCTATATACAGTATAAGTTACTGTATGTGATATATAGTGTTCTCATTACTTTTAAGCAGATACATGCACTTAAAATGTAGTTTTTCTGTCCCAGGTAACATCTAAATATTAAAGGGGTCATATGACACGGCTAAAACGAATATGATCATTTGTTTTAGATGTAATGCAATGTGTAAACACGATTTAAGGTTCAAAACGCGGTATTTTCCACATACCGTGCATGTTTGTATCTCCTCTTTGCCCCACCTCTCTGAAACGCACAGATTTTTTATTTAGCTCATCGCTCTGAAAAGCGAGGTGTGCTATGATTGGCCAGTTAACCAGTGCGTAGTGATTGGTCAAAAACTGCAAGTGTGTGATGGAAATGTAACACTTCTTGTCATATTTGGAACATCAGGTTCCAAAGCAATTGTACTGACAGGTACGCCCACCTTACTTGTGTGTACATTTGGGCGGTCTTAGTCAAATCATACCACGAACTGACGTAGATTTGTGGGGGTGTGGTTACACGAGGCGTTTCAGGCAGGTCTGGGTGAGCATTCGCTTTTAGATAGAATGCATCTTTTGTTCCGACACTTTCATTTTTGCAATTTTACGTGTTTTACGTTTTACTAATTCATGCATGGGCAAAGACACATAAAAACACGTATTCGCGCCATATGACCCCTTTAATTAAAAATAACCAAATTTTTTACATTGTATATAAATGACTAATTACACTGTCTAAAAATTATTTGCATTAAAATCTGTATCAACCTTCACCACACAGACAACAGAAGTGAAACACCTTTTTAAACTTTAAGGGCCGGTTTCCCGGGAAGGAATTAGTTTAAGTCAGGACTAGGCCTTAATTAAATTAATTAAATTGTTTTTAAAAACATACTTTACAAAAAACATTACTGATGTGCATCTTGAGACAAAACAATCACACACTGATATATTTTAAGATGTCAGTGTAAGTTGTTTTCGATCAAGACACCTCTCACGTTTAAATTAGTCTGGAACTAGGTTTAAACCCCGTCCGGCCCTTCAATGTTTCGATTCATTCAACTGAAATTAAGCATAGTTTAATAGTCACACCACAGGAGACATGTACGGTATACAAAGACACACACACATATAAATACATTTCAGCAAAAAAGAAATAATTTCTAGTTGCTGTAAATATATACAGTTTGTAACGCATGCAGCAACTGTAATTAAATTACTTGGAGAGTAATTTCTCACATTACTTTTTCAAGTACAATACTGTATTTAATTACAGTAATGAAATACTTAGTAATCCATTACACCCAACACTGTCTCCAATAAGTGACAGAAAAGCAATATGAGTCAATACATGACTGTAATTGAATGCAGTGATTTAAAAAAAGCATACCGTCGCTGTCGGGCGGAAACCTCCTATGTCCAATTTGGTCAATTTCATATTTTCTCACAAATCGATGCTATTGGTCAGTCCCCATGTGGGTCTGTTTTTTTTTTTTTTTTTACAAATTATTAACCAATCTAAAGTGTTGAAAATAGCTTGAGTGCGAATCTCTTAACTCCATTGGACACTTCAACTGTCTGAGAAGTCTCGTAACTCCACCTCTTCTTCGCTCCGCGGGAGCCGCTCAGCATTATTTATGTCTCCTGATTGAAAGTTTTTTTAGACAATAACGAGTGAAAATAGTTAGGTTAGATACATTTGAGTAGGCCTGTTTAGTTAAAAATCGATAGCTGTAATGCTTCGGTGCAGAAGGAAGCCCGAAGGTAAATTTGCGAGCAGATTCGGCTAACTTCCGCCTATTAGACAGCCAGCTCATCGTTTTTTGTATGACATCACTTATAGTTCTTAAACCTTTAAAATAGAGTTTAGGAAGATGTATGTAACCACAGTCGTTATCTTTGGTTAACTATTGAAGCCTTTTTTCTTGTCAAGAGGCTCAACGCGACCGCCGACTTTATTTGCGTGCAGATTAATTTCCGCCTATATTAGACTGTTTAACGTTTTATTTTGGTATTGCATCACTCATAGCTCTAACGTTTAAAATAGAGTTTAGGAAGATGTATGTAACCACAATCATTAGCTTTCATTAGCTCTTAAAGCCTCGTCTCTTGTCAAAAGAATCAACGCGACCGCAGACTTTGATGAACACTGCTGGCAGCAGCGACGTCTGTGTCCGTATCATTCTTATCAATGACAGCGTAATCTCGTATCTCCCTGCTCCCAAGTCATAAACCTTGTATCTCCGATTAAACATGGTTTTGGGGAAATGTTGTGTTAATGTTGGTACACAACAGTATATGATAGCAATATAAGGTATAATACCAACTTTAACAATACAATGTTTAATAACTCAAAAAATATGCAGTTTTTTTAATTTCCTGAAAAATAATGGTTTTGGAGATACGAGGATTCCGCCCGACAGCGACGATACTGATAAAAAATGCGCCTTGAATGCACTGTAAAAAAAATGTAGCTATAAAGGCATCTGCCAAATGTCAAATGAATGAAAACGATTGACCAAATAATGTGCTATTCTGCATGTTTTGATGACTAAAGTGAAAGCGTGTAATACATGTGGTAATAATGTGCTGATAATTACCATGTTGTCCAGTCTTCCGGGATAGGTCGGTTTGGTCAGAGATCGTCGTGCCAGCCACATATTAAGGTTGCCACTTGAATCCCTGGTGTAGCCGTTGATATGGACTCCGTACCGCTTGACTCCAAACAAACCTGCGTTTGGGCATCATTCATAAACAGGTATGACCTGTCCTGTCAGATCTTAACCTCACTTTGCCAAACTATAGATGGAGCGAATCATGCATAGACTCACTTGTTGCAGCTCTCTCCATATACATAAACGGAGGGTCGCAATACCTAGGCATCACTGCGTATTGCTAAAAAAAAGGATAAATATACTGATATCTTGAAATATGTCCTAAACAGTAATGGGCCGAAAAGCTAATGATGGTGAATAGAAAGCATGACCCACCTCATTTCTCCAGCCTATGAGACATGTGAAGGTTGCCTCCCTCCTCAACTCCTGCAGAACATCATCCACAGCAACCGATCTGCTCTCAAATGTGTCCAGTCTGGAGCACAGGGTTATAGCACTTCCATACGGTCTAAAGACAGTAGGAAAACGACCAAGAACTGATGCTATTTTAGGGGGAATCCATCCCACCTGTTCACCGGCCACCTCGAAACGTAGACAGCTTTCTAAACTGGAACCTGAGGTAAAAGAATACATAGATTTTAGTCGAACATGTAATTGAATTTTATACGTAACGTATGTTATGTGATATGGGTTTATTTCTATCCCCACCTGGTAAATGGAAGTTATTCATTCGACGCAGCAGCTGCATCATTTTTTCCGACCACGAAGCCATTTTGGGTCGATCGCGCACGTTTGACGGCGAATATTCAGCTCAGAAAGAGTGCACCATGATATTTGGGTGTTTTCGCTAAAAGTGCCTTTGACATGCTGTCACACACCCACGTCCTTCATTCTCGCCTCCATTGTTACTGTTCCTGTTGATGTGAGCGCTGATTGGGTGGTGTTGTATGACGCGATTCTGTGCGAGCGTTGCTTGTAAATGCTTTCACCACTAGAGGGCGAATTTACACCAAATCGCACATAAACCCAAAAATATACAAAATAATTTACTTCAAGAATTGAATATATAAGTTCTGTGAAAATGTAACATTCAGTAAAGAAGGCCATCAGTCATTTAAAAATTACAATACTGTGCAAAGTTATGGTCATAATTTGAGTACAATAAACAAATATGATTTAAAAAAAGGTTGGTCATGGCTTGTCCCCACCGTTTTCATTCATATATGGATACACACATTATGGTCATTATTTGAGATGTGTAATAAACTTGTAATAAACATGCAGCAGCAACAACAACAACAACAGTCCTCCCAAAGTTAACCATTATCATTACTATCGTAAAACAAATAAATGAATATAGGTTCCCGTTTGAACAGGATCTTTTATAATTTTTGGTCTTTTCAATGACAGTGGTCGCTGTACAGAACAGTGATTATAACAATAGTACTTTATGACCTTTTCGTGCTAAACATTATTTTGTGAACGGCATGTTTGGAAATGTAATAAAGTCAGAGAAGCTAAATTTGCTCATAACTTTTATCTGGTAAACAGATGTCACAGAATCTGAAATAATGATTAGTCAGATAGTTTGCTATGTGTTACCATGACAACAGTGGAGTCCTTTCTGATCAACTACGCATTTCATTGTGAGGAGGAGAGTTTAGTTGACGCATCCAGGTTAAGTCAAATCTTTATACATCTGTTACATCAAACCTCACTGTTAACATTTTGTGACAGTACTGACATTACAACATGATTACTTCAAACATGCACAAAAATGCTGCATAGATGCATTAGAAGCAATCCACATAATGCATTTTAGAAGGCATTGCTTCTAAATCCATAACAGATGTAAAGAGGGAAAGCAAAAGCAATGGTTACTATTCACTTGCTGTAATCTACACCACAATCTTTGGGGTCAGTACCACTGAGCACTAAAAATACACAGACAGTAATCACTGTGGTTAGAGAGATCTAGCTGAAAAGTATCAAACAGTAGGCAGTTTGTAATTAAGAATCTGTCTGTCTGCCTGCCTGCCTGTCCGTCCGTCCGTCCGTCCGTCCGTCCGTCCGTCCGTCCGTCCGTCCGTCCGTCCGTCCGTCTATCTATCTATCTATCTATCTATCTATCTATCTATCTATCTATCTATCTATCTATCTATCTATCTATCTATCTATCTATCTATCTATCTATCTATCTATCTACCTACATATCTATCATTCTGTCTGTCTGTCTGTCGGTCGGTCGGTCGGTCGGTCGGTCAGATAGAGAGAGAGAGAGAGAGAGAGAGAGAGAGAGAGAGAGAGAGAGAGAGAGAGAGAGAGAGAGAGAGAGAGAGAGAGAGAGAGAGATAGAGAGATAGAGAGATAGATAGATAGATAGATAGAGAGATAGATAGATAGATAGATAGATAGATAGATAGATAGATAGATAGATAGATAGATAGATAGATAGATAGATAGATAGATAGATAGATCTATCAGCCTGTCTGTCTGTCTATCTATCTGTCTATCTATCTATCATCTAATTATCTATCATCTTTTTAAATACTTTGGGTTGTTTATTTGCTGTAAACAGTCTGGGTGGTAGGCCTATAGATCATGTTCTGGACAGGTCTGGATCCAGCTGTGCGTGGATGGTCGTGGAGTACTGGGAAAAAAGAATCACTGATTCTCAAGTTGTCATGAAGAATATGAACAAACTAGACTGTTTGCTGTCTGAGGTCAGCCCCGTTCAATTGTGCATCAAACCATATTTTTGGAGCTTGCTAACTTGGGTGGAACACATCCCACAAAAACCTATTAGTTATGAGCATCTTCACAGACGCTTTCATTCCAGACAGACCACAGGTGAAGACGGTTGCTAAATGCAATTCAGTGCTGTTTGTTTGGGACATTTATATCTGGATTATTCTGTTTCGCGGTTAGACTCCGAGCAGGTGTACGGGGTAAACCCCAAAAGCAGGAAGCTGTAGGTGGCATGTTTAAAATGATTGTTTGTCTATATGGATGTTTGGTGTTTTATTTTTGAATGAAAGACAGGAAGGTGGGGGCATGTCTCGTGGAGGAGTATTACATAATGTTGTTTAACAGTTTTACATGGGAGGCAAACAGAGGCCATATTGAACTGGAGTGTAGAACCAAATTGTTTATTTGTTCTGGTCCTAATAATTTTTTTATATAATAACTTCATATTGTAAATAATTATTTATTAAAAAAATATTTGTGATCAATTTAAATGTTGCATTTTCTACTTACAATACACTTTACATGCACTCTCTGTAATGTTGTGTAACGATGTGGTTGTCATAGCAACCGTTTACAGAGCTCACAATGAGATGACCGCACACAGACAGAGATGGTCAGGCAAAGTTGCAAAAATCATTGGAACTTGAAGAATTTCTCAACAGCGTGGTGATCGTTGGCCTAAAGACAAACAAAGCTACCTTTCATTTCGACAGCCTCGCTGTGACTCAACTACACTCATCTTTTTCTGCTCTTCCATCAACCTTGCTTTAGCTGTGAAGTACATATAAAAAGACTTTTAAAGACAAACTTATATATGTTTAATTCATGAATTTTACATCCCACACATTAGGAATGTATCCGTTGACGTCAGGACAGTAATTCTTGTAAAAGATAAGATTTACCCCCTCGAGAACTCACTAATAGTTTGTTTGGCTCTAGGGACCGATGGACGTTTTTTGAGAGGGAATGGAGAGGCGGTTGGAGGGGCTTCAGGTGGAATGAAAGAGGCACTTTGTTGAAATGTTTTCTTTTCATTTTTTTCACTCTCACCCCCTCTGCTTCCTTTCCATTCCTTCCTCCACACTTGGTACTCTCACCTTTGCGTTTCTTTTTTCCTGGGAGGGAAGGAGGGAGGGAGGGCTGGGTCAAACATGATTTCCAGTGGCTGTGAATATAATTGGCCTTTCAGAGGGTGCAGCCCTCAGAATCACTGAGATTGCCATACCTGAAGCAGCTCTGCATAGACTAACAATGTATAGGACTTTAGCTTTGTGTCTGTGCTTGTGTGTAGCACTTTTAGTGAGTGAGGGGAAACAAACGAAGAGGAGAGGAGAGAGACACAGAAGCTCCAGACGATTTTTATCTGCTGTGGCAGATGCTCCTGAGTATGACAATCCTTTCCTTCCAGGTGAGCACTGTTTTTAGTGTTTAAATCTCTATAAATCAAACATGTAATTCAACAGGAACTTTGTTTAATGCTTTTTTCGTTTTATTGTTTTATATATTGATTCAAAATATATTTATTTAATCTAGTATTAGTCTAGTTGTAGTATTTGGAATAATTTTAGTAAGAATAAGTTATCGTTATGATGGCATTGATTTACGTGGCAAAAATTTTAAAAATGAAACAAAAATATTAATTTAAATATTTTGACATTAAAACTTTTAGTATTGACTAATCTAAATTAAATATTAATGCACTAAATGACAAATTTCAAATGAAATGAAATTTATTTGAAATAGTGCTGATTAATCGATTTCAAAATAAATGTTTGTGTCTACAGTATATATTATATGTGTGTGGTGTGTACATATAAATATACATGCCACACAAGCATAAATTGTATAAACACATTTTATTTATTTATTTATCACAATTTGATGGCACTCATTTCAAAGAAAAGAGCACAAACCAAACATTTTACTAAAAGACGTTTGTTTGCTTTTTTATATAAACTTTTTTATACTATTAACAATTATTAGTTTAAAAATTAAAGGTCAAGTGTATGAAATTTAGCAGCATCTAGCGGTGAGGTTGCGAATTGCAACCAACGGCTCACTCCACCCCTCCCTTTTGAAGCACTACGGTGGCTGAAATTGCATTTCTGTCAGTACTCCTTAATCTTCCACACAGCACCTTTAAGATAAAAAATGTGACATTTATAGTCAGTTTGACAATTACTGTACAAGACAAGTGGTTACTCTGCCAGTGTGAACACGAGGGAAAGATCAATGAATTTTGGCATTTCACTTTTTATTTTCATTTTAGCATAATTTGTTTGCATTGTCTCTTGTCTAATGCAGTGACATTCACACGTGTGGGTCACTTAAGTGTCCAAATGCTTTCTGTGTTCCAAAAATGCTGAATACTGTGTGTGTATATGCCAGGTCTCAGCAGCCAGTGCTTGGTGAATGGGATCTCTCTGTTTGATGGGGCTCTCTGGTCTCCAGAGCCGTGCAGAGTGTGCCAATGTAAAGATGGAGCGGCAAACTGCCGAACTATTCCCTGCCAAGCCAGAGGTGGGAGGACCATTATCTCTCTCTCTCTCTCTCTCTCTCTCTCTCTCTCTCTCTCTCTCTCTCTCTCTCTCTCTCGCTCTCATCCACCGTTCTGCTTGACTGCTGTCATTTATTTATCCAAGATCATTCATGTATTGAAGTAAATGTCAATGTTATAGAAGTATAGAAGCTCAACTGAATTTTTATATTTTCAGATTGTCATGAATTATGTTTTCATATGTTACTTGATTGCATCACGGGATTGCCATTTACAGAATAACTGTTTTAGTGAATTGTAGTAAAGCTGAAGAGGACGTTGGGCATTCTTGCAGTGATGTAGGCTGGACATTATGTAAAAAATTGGCTCTTAGTCTGGTGCAATGCAGTACTCGGAAATATGCCATAAGTGAGTAGGATGCCTAGTAGTGGGTACTGAATTCTGTTTGCACCATCTTGTCTAGCTTCTCCCACCCAAAGGTCTGTGGCCAACAAGCCCAACCCAATGACTGCGGAGAAAACAGGTTCGAAAAGTAGCCAACACAGACTGACAGGAAATGGAAAACCACCTGTCGGGAAAGAGGTTCTGGAAGTGAAGCCAAAGATGAACAAGTTGGTGGTCACCCCAGCGAAAGAAGTATGTACAGTACATGTAGTTGGACACGAATTATTATAGTTGGGTACAGTAGACATGTAAGATCTTTAGATTTCTATATCAATAATGATAGATAAATAAATGCATAAAAAACTTTGACATTCCCTAAATTGTAATAAACATTTATGTTTTCTTTTCAGCCATTCCGAAATGTCCCCAAGAAGCAAGCGTCTCCTCTGAGAAAAAACCAGGAAGCAGTTGTGCGTCTCAGGCCTGGAAAACTGCCCAAGACCCCAGTAACATCCCCAGGAAAAACATTTATGAGACAAAGCTATTTCGATCATGACTACCACGATGATGACGACTATCTAGAGAATGACAGTGATAGCGATGATGATGACGATGACAGCAGCCATATTTCAGTGTTTAGATCGGCTGTTCGTCCTGCTGTGATTGAAAGACGTCTTATGCCACTGACACACAATCCAGCAATACCAGAAGTTCAACAGCCCTTAGCTCCTCCCACTAAAAAAAGTGTGATCCTCCCCACCGGAAGGCCACTGCCAGCCCCCAACAGTTTTGGGCGTCCAGTTTTACGCAGCTCTTCTCATATGGAGTCACTCCCCGCTGGCTGCCTGCTATCAGAGTCTCTTATTGCATGTGGAAGCTCTGGCATCACCCAAATGCCCATCATCAGAGATCCAGGGGTTAGAAGTCTCTTTCTAGCAGGTGTGGCAAAATATAATTTTGTTGTTCTTTGTGTAATGCATTTTGATTAAATATATTAAGAATAGAGTAGAAACTCTTAAGAGGATGTTTACGGAGTCTAAATTTAGTGCGATATGTTATTGACAGATGTCTTGGGAGATTTCGAAGGTTCCTACATAATCAAAATCTGGCATTGTTTTTATTTTCTATTAATGGCACAAAAAGACTCAAACGTAAGATGTGTAAACAGAGCTTACCGTGTTCCGTAAAGAGGTCAGAAATTGTACTTTCTGGTATTTTGCAGATAACAAAATCAGCAAGATCCCAGCACATGCTCTAGCAGGTCTTCCCAACCTGGATTGGCTCGACCTCAGCAAGAACAAGCTGGATGACTCCTCTTTGGGAATGGATGTATTTAGGGTGAGGAACAAGGGTCAAGGGATATATGGGCATTAATTCTAGACTAAAAGTCTAGAATTAAAAATTCTGTCATCATTAATTCACCCTCGTGCTGTTTAAAACCTGTGTGGCTTTCTTCTGTGGAACACAAAAGAAGATATTTTGAGGAATGTCTGAATTGTGTCCAAACAGTGGAAGTCAATGGGGGACAATGTTGTTCGGTTACCAGCGTTCTTCAAAATATCTTCTTTTGTGTTCTGCAGGAGAAAGAAAGTCATACAGGTTTGGAATGACAATTGAATAATAAAGCACAGGTGAGGGGGTTAATGGCTGATAAGGGGTGAATGTGAACATCACAGGAGACAGGTGGACAAAAGTAATGGGGAGAATGAAAGATGTTAGCACCTCTGATAAGAAAAGGATGTGTAAGAGTAATACCGTACTCACCGTGGTGAGTTATCAGACCTTGTGCTGATATTTAGCAAGTAGCTGACGTGTTTTCACAACATCTCGGGTCTGACATCACCGAGACAATTCACACCAGGGTGCTGCAGTGAATATTTTAAGTTGATAGATATGCCTCCTGAGAAGAAACACAATGCTTTATATCTTTACCTTTTTCACCAGTGTGTCATACATCCTTGGCACCAAGTATAGAATTTACAGCTTAATATGTGACTGAGCGGTAGTGTATTTTTCACATGTTCGCTGAATATTTCTGTTCTGACCGGTGCTCGGTAACGTGATCGGGAAATGTGTGTTCTTCATGCCTCTGAATATCTGTGTTGTGTAACTTTGGAGCTTGGCTTCAGTGTCAAACCGCAAGCATTGAGATGTTTGTTTGAGTGGCTTTGACAGTGTTGTGAGTTTCTTCTCGGCCTGTTGCAGAACTTGACGAAGCTCAGAAGGTTGAGCCTTGATGGAAACAACTTCACTAAAGTGCCGGCTCTCCCCGCTTCTCTGGTGGAGCTCAAGATGAATGATAATAAACTCAGTGGTCTCACTCCCCACAGTTTTGAAGGTAAACACACGACCACAGTGACTGTCTAACCTCACACAGTTTCATAATATCACTAGTCTTAGAAACATTTTAATGTGTTTCTCCAAAACAAGAGAAATAAGCGTTCATTTTTTTATCTTGATTCATCTTATTCTGGTTTCAGGTCTCTCCCATCTGCTGACACTGGAGTTAGAGGACAATTATTTTCATGATGGAAATGTCTCGCCTTTGACCTTTAGACCTTTAAGGAGGCTTGTTTACCTCAGACTAGACGACAATAAGTTTAGAGCTATTCCATCTGGCCTGCCTGTTTCAATACAGGTCAGTCAGACGTCTGTCTCAAAATTTTGGAAAAATGTAACATTTATACACTTTAATACACTAGATTAAAAAAGTTGATTAAAAGTAGTTTAAAGTCAAGATTTTTCTACATAGTAAAATACACAGAATAACACAGAATAAATCGTTCACGATGACTCTCAATATTGACTCATGTTCTCAATGTTATATTGACTTTCATATTACAGGTGTCTAAACAATGCAGAACTAGAATGCAATACATAGTTGAAGATACTTGGAAATGTTGTTGACCTTGAACTTGTATCATGTTGTTTATTACCTTTCTGTTTAATGATTTTAGGAGCTCCACCTGTCTGACAACAAGATAGAGGTCGTGCACTCGGGCATCCTCAACAAGACCATTAACCTCAGAGTTCTGAATCTCAGCCATAACCGGATCCGAGAAGACCGCATTGATCCCCGGGCATGGATACACTTACTGTGAGTTTGGAGTATATTATTGGCCTGCAAAAATGAAAATAAATAATATTAAGGTCAAAGTTTGATTTTAAGTACACTTTTGTTTAGTTTTACAATAAACAACTTTGCGTTGACACTGGGCGATCGCTCAATTATAGACAGGATCTGCTCCGTGGTGCCACCTGGAGGACAGTTACTGTAATGAATCTGAAAAGAACCAAATAAAACCACAAGGACGTTTTATTGCAAACATTTAAATAACTGAATTAATATATAATATATATATATATTAATATATAA